>NW_007732447.1:80483-97224 GCF_000696425.1 Galeopterus variegatus | reverse complement strand
GCCTGAAATACACAAGCCCTCTTTGGTGTCTTTCCCCGGCTACGGTCCCACACCTCGCCCAGCAGCAAGTCTGATCTGAGGACGGTTACCACCAGCACATCCCGGTCACAGATTCCCCACGACGGTCTGGTTTCTAGTGCATAAAACTTTTACGGCCTGACGCATCTTGTCCTGCCATCATTTCCCACCATGCCAGAGAAACGGCATGGCGTAAATGACGATACTATAATCTTGGAGTCAGATAGACCTGAGATCAAATACGATCAAATATTCCCATCAGTAAACAGGAATAAGACTTCCTGCCTGACGCTGTCACTGCACAGACTGTAGTAACATGAGTAGGGTGTCTGGCACGTGATAGCAAATTGATGGTGGCACTTATGTATTACCACTTTCCAACATGTGCAGAGCATTCTCAGTGTTCACCTAGGTCTCCTTAATCCTAACGTCATCTGGACCGGCCCTTGCCTGGCACAGCTGCCCCCCTTCAAATCACCCTGTCCTCACCTTCAACACAAATCCTTTAGATTAGCAACGGCAAGAAGGTTTTATCTCAAGAGCAATTCCCACCAGTCAAGGGTGGCTGCTGGGAGCTCTAAACTGGGGGGAAGTTTGAGGCCTTGCCCAAGGTCACTGAGATGGAGGAAGGGCTCTGACGTACTTGTGGGTCCTACCTGGGCACAGCTTCTCTGGGCACATGGTCTGCACCATGACGTGTGAACCACCTGCAGGGTATGCCTGCCAAGAAAAAGACCCATCACGTCTACTGATTCTCCAGGCCTGTCTTTGGGCACCTGTATTGGCTTTCAGGACCATGAGCTCTTTGTTTAAGTACCACAAGCTTTCTGCCAAAAAATCCATCTGGGAATGTGATTGCCCATGTCCAGTTCACTGATAGCTGATTTCCGGAATTCAATTTTGTTCTCTTTTTTGTCAATCAGGACTTTACCCATCTCCAGTCTTCCTGCACCTCTCCACATTTCAACACCAGTGATGAGAGACAGGGACCTCGTCACGTCTAGGCGCCCTCTGAGCATAAAGACTTGTGTAAATTCTCTCTCTTTGCCTTGCTTGTGATTCAGTTCTCTTTAACCAAGTTTCATCTGTTGTTTTAGTCTGAAGGACACTCTTCTTCATAGAGAAGGCAGAGGCTGGACAGAAATAACCTGATCGTCTCTGGCACTGAATAATGTAATATGTACATCCAGGGAGGGTGACTCATCAAATCAGAGATTTCAGAGAAAGAGATGGGAGAAATAAAGAATGATATAGACTAGCAAATTTTATGTCAGCAGCTAGTTTTTAAACCATACGTTCATTTTTGATGTATAATAGAAAGAGCTAGTTAGCCAGTAGTGAAATGTGATAATGTTGACGACACAGGGAGATGAGCATGTGTACCATACCCAAGCCTTGATGCAAACTCATTACAAACCAGCGGGAAAGATGCAAAAGGAAGGACCAGGGGTGTCTGGGCACTGCCCAGGCACATGCATGCACACTCGTGCACTTCCTCACAGATGTGAGCACACACAATCATGCACACTTGTGCGTCTGTGCACACAGACATGCACGTGCACCCGTGCACTCCCTCACACAGTCATGAGCACACACACATGCACAAGTGCACCTATGCACCCAAACATGCACACACACCCATGCATTCCTTTACAGATGTGCGCACACACAATCATGCACATTTGTGTGTCTGTGCAGACATGCACGTGCACTTGTGCACTCCCTCACACAGGCACACACATGAACACAGTGCATGTGCATGCAAGTGCACACAGACATGCACACTCCCTCACACATGTCCATGCACGTGCACATGCACACACACACATGTGCACATGGGCGCTCTGCTCCAACTGCCTGCCACCTGTGAGCACATGTCCACCATGCTGAGCCAAGATGCAAGCTGGGTACAGCAGTCTTGGACAGCAGCACGGGGTGACATTTGCAGGGTCACCTTTCCTGGCCTGAAGGCTCTAGGCATTGCAGTTGGCTGACAAAGCCATCATATGTTGGCAGGATAGGAGGTGAGGTAGGGAAGGTTCTCATGCAGCCCAGAGAACAACACTCTAGTGGCGATGATGGCTATAGACCAGCAGCCTTCTGCCAAGGGTCTGGTGGCTACAGAGGAGGGCCAGCCACCTATGGGCAGGACCACCACAGAGAACAGTGCCCCACCAAGGGGCCAGGGTGATGGGGCCTGAAATCCAACCTGCAGGGCCACATCTGCTCAGGGGGGCACTTTCTGCATTACTATCAAGTGCCTTTTGGGCTTGGGTGGCCCTGGGGCACAGAAAGCAGAGTTCTGGAAACTTCTCCCTGAGTACCCAACCCCACTCTCACATGAGCTGCAGCCCCGTTCCCAAGCCCAAGGGAGGAGGGTGCTAAGGGCCTGAAACCTCGTGGTCCCTGCAGCCTAGCCCACCGATTTCTCACCCTTATGCCAGGCGCTCACCACCTGGTAGACTTGTCAGTAAGAGGCCACTGAACTTCACTGGTCGCCCCTTAGAGGCTCTTTCTCTGTGTCTCTCTGATATAAACACCTGTCACAAGTAAAGCCAAATTCTGGAATTCAGGAACCTCTAAGCCTCAAGCCTGTCTCCAACATCTGACTGACACAATCCCCGCAGCTTCCAAACTATACATGTTGGTTTCAGCGCTACGAGCATAAACCCCAAACCAGCAAATGTTCATTTGGAAGCTGCAAAGGTCTTTGGGTTTAATGTCTTGAAAAGTCAGCATGATATCCTATCATCAGCCCATAAAGAATAGAAAAATCTAATTTACACCCTTCAAGAATGTAGAAGAAAGCCATCCTTTTCACCAATTTTTGTGTAAAATAATGGGAGAGTGGTACATTATTAATAAATACAAATTTTCTAACCTAGATACAACCTGATTGTGCTGTGGTCTAATTCAGAAGGCAGGAATCAAACAAACAAAATATTACTCCCCAAATCTGTCTTTTCTCTGTAAAAGGTCTTTTGAGTGAACAGAAATAGAGCTCTATCCTCCTCTAAATAGGAGAAAGGGAGCCCTGCATGAGCTTGTTGGTGCACTCACTTAATCAGGCAACAGGGCGAGAGCGGACAAAGGTGACCGTTCCTGAACATCTGAAAAGAAAATAAGGCCCCCTCGTTGTAGCCGACACTTTCTGCCTCTCTCTCCTCCAAGAGAATTGGGCAGTGATTATTGCCAGACACTGCACTGTGGCCAGGAAGATAAACTAGAGACCACACTGTCCCTGTCCTCAGGGAAAGGGCTATGTCAACACAATCCCATTCCAGAAAGACAGCACTTTCAGGGGTCTGTCCACGGGACAATGCCTCTGCCTGGGCCACTGCTGTAAGCAAAAGTGCACCTCTGAGCAGGGTTTGGATCTCCTCATGTTTAAAAGATAAGAACAAACAGAACCATATTCTAACATGAGTTATGTTCAAAGTTAAAGACGACAGCACTAGCCAGAATCATTTCCATTAAAACATTGACACCAATAGGCATGGATTTTGAAATAAAAATGCTTATCTGAAAACACTAATGTATAGTGGAACACACAGAATCCCGTGCATACAGTCAGTCTTACTATGTTTCCTTTGCTGTGACTGGTTCCTGAATCCTTGAATATAGAGTTCTGACCCCCCGGCCTTCACACCTTACATGTCAGAAACACAGAAGCACTTAATGAGTGTTGTCCTTCTGCTGTGGAAATACTACTACTAATAATACCACTACTTACTCTACTACTAATAAAAGAGCGCTTGAGCTGAGCTACCATGATTGTTAATGTTCTATGTCAACTTGCCTGGGCCATGGGGTGCCCAGGTAGCTGGTGAAATCTGATTTCTGGGAGGGTGTCTGTGAGGGTGTTTCTGGAAGAGATTAGCATTTGAGCTGGTGGACGGGGTCAAGCAGATCTGCCATCCCCAGTGTGGGTGGGCCTCATCCAGTTCTTTGAGGACCTGAAGAGAACAAAAAGGCAGAGGAAGGGCGAGTCTCTGTCCAACAGCTGAGCTGGAACACGGGCCTCCTCCTGCCCTCAGCACTCCCAGTCCTCAGGCCTTCAGACATGGACTGGAGTCTATACCACCTGCCTTCTTGGGCCTCCAGCTTATAGATGGTAGATTGTGGGGCTTCTCAGCCTCCACACTTGTATGAGCCAATACTTTATAATAAATCTCTTTATATATTCTACTGATTCTGTTTTTCTGGGAACCCTGACTAGTAGAGCTACCACTCAATGACCATGTCCTCTGTCCCAAGTCTTGTGCTAGACCCATTGTGAGTGGGACCCAATGCAGTTTTTGCCCTAGACTCACATAGCACAGAAGGCAAAGGCGTCAACACCGGCCCCCTGGTGTGGGTGATGCGCCTGGAGAGGTTTGACAGGAGGGAAAGGCCTGGACACAGGAAGGAAGAAGCACCCACGTGGCAGGAAAGTTGACAAAGTGAGACTGGCACTGGCTCATGGGCTCTGACCACATGTGCAGGGTGACATGAGGCCAACTGTACCTCAGTCACTGACATCGGAGAAGGAATTAGGTCTTGGTGCCAAGATGAGGCAGATCACTGTCTGGTTGATTCACAAGGGGTGTCTGAACCCCTAGAACTCCTGGGGAGGCTGCAGGCAGCCTAGGCCAGCCAGGGAAGCAGAAGGAGAAATGACCACACGGGAGGGCCGGCGGTCACAGCCAGGCCCCAGTGAGGCGCAAGACAAGTCCGGAGCCTGCGCAGGCAGCAGTCCTGCATCAGGACAAGCGGGAGGAAGGGAGGGGAGGGGCACGGGCAGTTCAGGGCGGAGGCAGTGGGGTGGGGGAGAGGCAGAGATGGGTCCTGCCAGGAAATCCGCCCTGGGAAGAGGAGGAACTGACCCCAGGAAAAGAAGGCTGTGGCAGCAAGACAGAAAAGTTAGCAGTGATTCAGAGCAGATGGCCACAGGGACAGGAAAGTCTTAGGTGCCCAGGAGCACCAGATGGCAGCAGGCTTGTCCCACAGGGGCACTGACGTCAGCTGCAGCTCTGCTCCCCAGCCCCACAGATGAACAGGCCACAGCTGTGGCTCTGTGGAGCCGCTGGCCTCTCGTGTTGTGGGAGAAGAACGGAGCCAGCAGCTGGGCTTGGTGGGCACCGCTGCAGGGCCAGGGCCTGGGCAGGACCATCTACTGTCCTGTTCACACTTTCACTTGACCCCGGCATTCCAGAACAAAAGTGTTAAATGGACTTTGTTCCTGGAAAGAATTCCGCTTTGCACTCTACAAGAAAACGAGTTTGGAAACAACACAAAACTCCAGAAAATTCAGGAGTGGCATTTGGAAAAATGAAGCCCAAGGGTGGAGAAAGGCGAGCTGAGGTGGGGCTTGTCTCTGTCTTCCCTCGGAGGCCACCCACCTAGGGAGAGGCGGCAGAGAACCGTCACCCCCGAAGAAACCTAGGAGCTGCAGGCCAAGGCACGGGCGATGGTCGCAAGGACGTCTTTTTCCCGGGACATGTCTGGAGGGAAGAGCAACTTCATCTGTTTTTTATTGGTCCTTTCAACAATAGTAATAGAACTCCTTCAGGCTCCGGTGACATCTCAGCCACAAGCCAGCCAACCCACGACCCCAAGCCCAAGGCCAGCCACATCACATATCTAGTCTAAATTGCTACACACAGCTGCAATTCGAAATATTCCCTGACTCCACGACCACAAAGGAGCCAGTCCCATGAATATCTTATGCCTGTGAAGTTCCCAGTTTCCTCTCCCAACAAGAGGGCACCCTGGGAGCCGGGTCAGTCTTTCCGTTAGAATGTGGGACAGAATGAAGCAAGGTCACATTCAGGGTTCTTATCACATTGAACCCTTCTCCAGAGGTCAGATGGCTGGATGTCATGAACTGTCACTCAAGCAGAAAGCTGGCCCTGCTGTGAGACCCAGAGTGAGGCCATATGCCCTTGAGTGATGGCCTTGCAGAGGAGCAGGTGGCCAGGACTCAAGGACGTGAAGCCTAACACACTTCCGCGGCAGAGCCTTCCGAGCTATTTACAAGTAGGAAACGCATACAGAACTCAACACAGGTGTTTCCACTGGTGCAGGAGCAGCAACTCAGGACATGCAAACTCAGGACGTGCAAAATGTGCCCAGACTCAGAAGAGGGCTGCTAAGGACTTGAGAAGGCTGCTTGTATTGTCAGAATACTTGACACTCACACTTGACTCTGTGGGCACAATAGGAAAATGTGCATACGAGAGTCCCATCATCACGTTTAGAAAGAATGCATGGTTCCAGAGATAAGCAGAATTGTATCTCTCGCAACCAAAATCTGTCTGTTTAAAAATTATCTAACCGCAAGGTAGAGAAACTGACAAAATTGTCCAAATTTACTGTCCATTTTAATTGTATTATATATATTATCTTTGCACAGACAAAATTAAAAATCACAAAAATGTGAATGTTGATTGAAAGAAAATAATGAGTGTGAATTAACTTTGACAATTCGAAGTGTAACAGACTGATTGTCCATGTTCACTTCTGCAGTGCACTTGGGTGGATCCCTGGACAGGTAACTAAGATGACTAAGCCTCAGGAACCACCTGTGAATGGTGAATGGGTGGGCTCAGCCTTCCGGGGAAGGGGCTGGGGAACCGAGCAGTCTGAGCACTGTGAGCCCCAGGGTGCACGTCGCTTCAGTTCCAAGTAGCTTCATCCAGCCAGCGTTGGCCTCCTAAGTTGTGCTGGACTGAAGAGAGGTTTCTGATCTTGGAGAACCAGAGTCTGAACGGCCCCCCACCTTAGCCTGGAAGTGCGGGGCTGGACCGACTGGCTGCAGCTCCATCACGAGCCGGGCCAGGCGCGGCACGTGCCCAGGCCACAGAGATGCCCTTCCTAGGGCAGAAGACCCCGGACCACCAGTCTCCTCTGTCCTCCTCACACCCGGGCTCCTAATCACCCCATAATCAACCACCTCCTAGGAGGGGACAGGAGGGGATCCCCACCCTGTTGCTTTTCTTGTCCACATTTTCATGAAGCTCTTTGAGGGTCTTGTATTCACTGATTTCTTAGTTTGTTGTTAGTGTTTCTGCACCAAAGACAAATGATCAGATAATCCAAATTAGCGGCATGGCAGTTTAATCGTTTTTAGAATATGTGTATCTCAACTGACGTCAGACATTATGTTGCAAATTATGCTCATCTATGTTTCAGATGAAAGTCCAAAATTGCATGGAGAATATCCACAGACAACTTCAGGGCTAAATACTAGTGCCTCCGTCTCCTTCTGTGCAGAAAACTCAAGAAGTGAAGGTGCACGAGCTGTGCACGAGGCCACAGGCTGCTCCACCGTCCAGGGCGGAACCTGCTCTGCCCACGATGGACGAGATTGGCAGCCGCCGGGGCACTTGTGATGGTTAACGTTTGTCTCCACGTCCGGGTGGAAGACGAGTGGGATGGCTTTAAGACCTCTGGGAGGTGGTAAGAAAGGGTCCGTCCTGAAGAGGTGTGGAAGCAGGGCTGGCTGCACGTGCGGCAGCGTGGCCCCTTCTGAAGGTGGTCTGGAACTTTCCTACGTGGAAGAGTCCTGCTTCACACTCAGTGCTGTCCACATGCTGCTGTGGAGGTTTTGCAATTGTTTTCTCTATTAATTAAAGCCTCGTTAAAAGCCTTTTAAGGTTTATTTCTCCATCACACAACCCGTGGGCATGCACACACCCACACATGCACACGTGAACACAGCGCAGACTGAAAAGCTCTGATCGAGCAGCTTTTAGAGTTTTGATTTCCAGGCTCCCCAGAAGGAATACTATCCGTATAGCTTTAGTTTTATCATTAAAATGTTTTTGCACTGTTTGAATTTTATGTCCAAGGCATCATTTATTTTATGATTTACCCTCTTAATCGGTACATCTAATGACCAACAATATGTTTACATTATACTCGGGTTTCCCTTAAAAGGCAACAGAACCCATAACATTCCTTTTACAGGCTCTTTCCTTCCCTTTGGGTTCTTTGCTTCACTCCCAAACTGCTAAAGGATCATTTCCCTGGTAGCAGCCGTAACTTCTAGCCCTGCCTGAAGTCTCCCCTCTGCAGAATTTATCTGTCCTGTGGCGCTCAGTCCTAGAGCCACTGCCAGCTCATTAACTCCACCCATTCCTCAAACCCTTGCCTCCCCTGCTGCATACCTCCAGACCCTCCTCCCACCCCATTTTTTTTTTTTTTTTTGCATCACCTTCAACTTAATTCTGCCGGTGACCTTGGGTCCTTTGCTGGTCTCCTTTGCTAGGGGTCTTCAGTGAACTCTGGCAGGGGGTCACTGTGAGGTGGCCGTAGCTACAGGGAATGGAACGGGTCTCTGTGTATCTGGACAAGCACAGAGATGGGTAAAAGCGAGGGCAGGGTGGGGCTGACTGCCTCAGGCTGCAGCATGACCACAGAGACCTAATACCCTGCTTGCCTTTCTCCTCAGGACAGCAGCCAGCTCCTGCCTGACTTGGTCACGAATACCCCCGGCGTCTCCCCTCCTGATGGTGCACTGTGTCCCTGGCCTGCTGCCTTTGCTCTTTCCGCTGGGAGAAGCTTTACTGATGCCAGACAGCATCAGTAGTTAAAACCCACCCATTTCTTCTGCCATCTTTATGTTTGACAGTAAATTCTTCCAAACATTTGCTCTCACCCTCTCATCCCTCAGCATCTCTCGGCACCAGCGACTTGCATTACTTCCAAGAGCAGGTGAAGACAGGTGGAGAGCCTCCTTGCAGCCGGGCTGTCCATGTCACTTGCCTCCTCTGCCTTGTGTGACTGACTCTGTGGCAGGAATTAGACTTTGTAGAACTGTGTTCCCCACTCCAAAGCATGTGCTTAAAGGATGATGGCCTTTAGTGAATGTGTGTCACCAAGTCCCCTGTGCCTCTTCATAGGAATGCTTTTTATCCTGTTTCCTAGAAACATTTCTCCAGGTTCTGCCATCTGCAGATGAATGAATTCTACATTTATCTCCAAGTTTCAATTTTCTAGCATGGCCTTGGCAACCAACTAGTCAATGAACAGATGCGTACTAAGCACACACCCTACATAACGATACTCATGTGCTGGCGGGATACTGAGGCAGCGCAGAGGAAGAGACCGAAATGCAACCGAGAAGATGGTTATGCACATATGCAAAGGCCATTAGTGGTTCCAGGAAATGAGAGACTAATGCCAAACTTTTCATATAGACAATACGATTCATGTTTGCCAAAACTGTCTTCCTTGATTGACTTTCCCACCGCCCTCAGAAGTGCCTGCATCCTGCCTAGCTATAAGAGCTGGTGCTTCTTGAGGCATTGTCACATTTAGTTCTGTTCCTTTCCATTGCCAAATTCAGGGGCTTTTTCCTCGGTAAATCTTTTCCAACAGATCTTGCTACAAAAATTTGCTACCAAATCCCTTTGGACCAAGAGTCTGTGGCAAGCATTGCTTTGAGAATGCGATAAAAGCTCCAGGCATCGCGCCCTTAAAAATGCACTTGTGCAGACTCATTACAATTTTCATATGATTTTAGGGGTTCATGGAACCCCCCAGAAGTGGCCATGCTGTGGTCTAGACTAGCCCATAAGCTCCTGACTCTCACCTTTTCATACCACTTTAATTGGGGGATGGGTTTTCCAAACTACAGTTTGTTCTTTATTTTAACCAGAAAGACAGAGGGACCCAGTGTCAGGAAGGCCTAGCGTGGAAGTTAGTCTGATACTTCTGATCCCTAAGGTACCCTCCAGGCAGTTTTCTCCCCCAGGGCTCCCAGTCCCTGCTGCAGGAGGCTGAATGGCCCTAGGGTACAGGAGAGAGACAGGAACTCAAAGGATGAGTACTGGCAGGTAGGCAGGTAGGACACTGGATGTCAAGACAGTTACCTCTATGTAGAGGTTTAGGAGAAACACATGTCCAGGGTTACCAGCACGCACACGGAACAGACCATCTATGTCATTTAGGAACTAACAATGGCACACCTCATACTCACAGAGTCTAGCTGGACTCTGGGATTGTGGGCAAAGAAATTTACTGTTATAAAATTCTCACTTCCCACCTAGACCTCTTCCCCAGAGCATCTCCTGAAAGTATCTGAGGTCACTGTCCTTCAGCCGGTGATGAATTCCATTCGAGGTCACCACGATAGGGCTGGGAGCGTGGCCCACCCATGCAAACTAGCGAAGTCCCAAAGTTTAAGCAAGTAAGACCAAAGGTGTGTAAGACTGACACATACAAACGAGTGTCAGCTCTGGACGTCTTCAGGCTGCCATAGCTGGTGGCTCCACATGGGCCACGGCTCTGACTGTGGAAGAGGCAGAGATAAAACGTTGTCCAAGCCAGCAGCTGTTGCATCTACCTGCAAGGCTATTGATAATGAGAAACTCAACCTGAATACTGTGCTTTGCTGAGCGCAGCTTTTAAGTTAATACGACGGTCTCTCAAATTACACAGGTACACACCATACTGGGCTAGAGTGAGTTGCATTCGAAGTTTGGCGTTGCCTCTTGGCTGTCATTGCTGACCATCGGTCATTCTGACTAAAGGTCAAAGTGATTCTGCTCAGATATGGCAGATACGGCTCAGACCCAGCGACCTGAACTCAGTGCTGCATTTTTTAATATGATGTTTTGACATACTGGAAACACCAGCCAATCAAACCTCTTCACTCTCTGACACTTTATTAAGAAGAGAATTGCCAATTAAGGAGTAAAAGTAGCAATCATTTTTATAATTATTTCCCACCAAGAAGGCTCTAAAACAACACGTTTCATCAGAGAATTCCACATTATACCTTTTCCCCTTCATAATAGCTTTTCACAGTTGCAGGATAACGTGGTACATGTACGGTCAAAAGTCTAGGACAGTTTGCCAACAAATTTGGCCAAAAACTTTGACCTGCATTTTCTTTTTTAAGCCACTGGGTATTTTCATGACAACAGTCTTATGTTTCTGGTTCATTTATCCCTAACTCACAAATTAGATTTATTTTGCCCAGGAAACGTGGTGAACCTTGAACAAGACTCTAGTTTTGCCAAGTGGCATAAGCCACAGAAAAGGGCTCCATGCTCATTGTGAGCAGAGCTCCTCCAGGTCTCAGTGAATGCTCAGCTGAGGACCAGCTCCTAACTTCTGGGTGATGCTGGGGTATGACACTCTATCCCAGGTGTTTGCAATTACACAGCAAGGATGGCCTGACCCCTTGTGTCCTTTGGAACTAGAGGGTCTGGGGTGTGGCCCTGCTGTTTACAAAAGCATCTCTCTTTCTTCCTTCATTGGCCTCCAGACTCCTCACACCATGTCCTGCTGACGTGGCCATGCAGCGATGCAATTTTAAGGCAAAGGACACTATCCTTGCATCACTGCTGTTGTGACACATGTGATCCTCATCAAAATGCCTGGAAGTCATGCACGCTGGGGAAACACATTGGTTCTTTGAAGCCTCCATCCCATTCTTACATCTGGTATTTCCACATTTGGTGGTTTCATCTGCCCTAAATCCAAGTCGTTTTTCCCAGAGATAGCTTTGCTTAATTCCCAGGGCAGATAGGAGAAGCACAGGAGGCGTTTCCTACTCCACAGATATTTCAAAATTTCTAAGAAGTGGAACGACTCTGAATGTCTGTTAGTCTCATAAATGTACTTCAGAGACAGAAAATAAATATATTTCCTATAAAGGACTTTGGTTCTCTTCCTTACATTTACAACTCTCCTAACAAAGTTGAATTTCTGAGGCTGAGCCATGAGAAAAGCAAAAGAGCAAAAAGGGACATCTTTTAAAATTATTTCTAGTTCAGCATGATAAAAGGAAGAAATTGCTTGTTTGTATTAGTTATATAAATAATCACTAGAGGCAGCAATTTTTATCTATTTGTTCCCAAATCTAGAATAGTGCCTGGCACATAGTGGGTATGCAATAAATATTTACTACATGAATGAAGAAACACCATTTATCACAAATATAAAACATTTATCATATATATAAAACATATTCATGATGTACATATATATATTTGTGTATGTCTGTTTATATACATATAAAATCTCATTTTACAAGTTTAGATGATTACAGGTATGTTTATTGAACACACTTAATATACAAAAGCCACAATATCCTTTAAATGATTATTTCAGTGTAAAAATGTACAAAGCAGACATTTTCCTAAGGCATGTACAGACTTCTGCAGAAAGATTCTTTATCAGGTCTTATGGGACTATACCATTTTTAGGCTTTTTAACAAATAAACATCCTCAATCTGTCAATCTGTTTAGATTTCCTCTTAGGTCCTCCCCTTATATGGTTTTCTGACCTTGACCTGAGCTGAATTCTGAAATGCATCTAGGCAGCAAATGTTTGCCTGGCTGGAAGCCCCACCTCTGGTGCCACATAGACATTTTCAATCATGGGTAATGTCACACCAAGGCAGCCAGACATGCAGCCCCTCTGATGACAGATAAAACTCTTCGGGGACACATGAGAGTCCCAGGGCTGGGAGTGAGCACCGTGAGTGTCTGGGCCCTGGGCCCTGCATGGCCCTGCATGGCTCGCAGGCTGCAACACTGCGCCCCACCCCACTCTCCACAAAGAGGGGAAGGGTCTCCAAAGTGCTTCCCACTTTGAGCACCGACCTATTAAACTATGATCTTTTCCCATTAAATACTCACTGGAAGAAATCTGTGCAGACACTCCCTTTCTGAGTGGCGATAAAACACCAAATGTCAGCATACCTCACAAGACCGCGGAACCGCGGGGACGCCGCCACTTCCCACATGAGATCACCAGTGCAGTTCATTTCCACGTGCTTTTGCTGATTTTACTTTTGTCATGCTTCAAAGCCCAGTTTTCCATCTTGAAATACTTTAGGGACAGAACTGTGCCCTCAAAAGGTATGCAATAAAAACGTATTTAATTAAGCGTGTGAATATCATTATAATCCCAATATTTTGTAAATTATCCAAGAAGCTTATCTCATTTCATGGAGTGAGGTAGTGGTAAAAGGAAGATATTTTTCAGGCATCAACATTTTATTTACATATGAATACCACTAATATAATGAAATCAATACCTAATATTTATTCAGCTCTTATGATACGGCATTGACTCATTTATGTGCTTTACCTATATTATCATAGGTGTGCCATCTTCAAAACAATCCTATAAAGCAATACGTTATTATCTCTATTTTACAGACAAGAAAACTGAGGCACAGACGGGTTAAGAAAGCTGCCCCAGGTCAAACAGCCAGTTGCTGGTATATCAAGAATTCGAACCCATCTCATCTGGCTCCAGAGGCAATGGCTGCGTGCAGCTCCTTCTAGAGTTGCAGAACTCTAGAAAAGCTCTGGGGGCCAAAAGAAAGCAGCGCGAGCATTAACTCTTCTGTATAATATAACGTCTATTATGCCGTTATTAAAATGATTCTTATTTTAACTTGGGCATATATCAGGACACAAAATATAAGAGCAGTTCTGACCACTTATTTTCTAACACAATGAGTGCTAAACACACACTTATTAAGCAAATTTAAATGCTGGAAGCAGGATACTGAGCTGTCAACCTGCTACTTTGTACTTTGTGTTTATGTGAATTCTTAGCCTTACTTATTTTATTTTCACTGATGTAAAAAAAAAAAAAGGCCTTTGGTTACAAATTTGGCTTCAAGCCTAAAACAGTGTTCAAAGTTATGCATGCTTTAAATGAATGATTCAGTCAAGAGAAAAAAATCACATATCTCATAATATATTAATGGACAATAACCTCCATGAAAGAAGGAAAAAATCAAATGTCAATGAGAGATAATAAAAAAAATTAATTATAGCATTTTTTTTAAGTTTTAAAAGCTTGAATTCCAGAATAAAGAAATACAATCTTACTATTTTCAAGTACTTGAGAATACAAAATCTAATTATTATCAAGGCACCAATGTCTATTTGGTCAGACTTGCTTTAACAAACTGATAAAAAACATCTGGTGTTCACATAATTTTTACATGCAAAAACGTTTACTAAAGATAAGCTACGAGTGAGAGAAATCAAGAGAGCTCCCTGCATATCCCACGTAATGAAAGCTCTGCCATCTCCAGCTTATCAGTGAATACTATTGATTCTGGCCTGGCTTTGTGGAGTTATCCAAAATAAATCTGACCCAGAGGCTAAACTAGCCATACTGTGGATGCAATTTTTCCTCATCACTGACCCATTTTCCTGTTTTGGCAAGTTTATCTTAGTTTTATAGGCCCTTTTCTAACCAAAATTTAGGAGTTATTTTAAACCACTAACCCTGAATGGTCTTTAATACCCAGGAAGTGGATTTGATCATAATAACATACAAAACTGAAATCCCTCATCAGGAGCCGGGTGGTCCAGAGGAGGTGGGAGGGTGGAGGCTGCAGGGCGGCGAGGGTCATGTGCTGTCCAGCCTCACAACCTGGCTGGGGGCTCTGCCCCAGCCAGCCACTAAGCAAACGCTCTGCATCCAGGCTCAGCAGCTGTGTGGGCTTGGCGTGTGCCACTGCACATGGCAAAACTCTGACTTAAGGTCAGGCCTGAGAAACCTCATGTCCCATTCCTACAGAGGAGAGAGGACCCCAGAGGTCCAGGGTCTCCTCTAGACCCCAGATGTTCCCACATCCCATCAGCCAAGCTCTCTCTAAGTTAACTCAAGACTATCTGCTTCCTGACACACCACACGCATGCCACTGGGACCTCCTTCCTGCTTCACCTTCCAAGCTGCACAACACAGCAGAACTGGAATCGTCGGCGGTTACAGCAACCAAGGACAAACAAAGAAACTGAGGACTGGGAGAGCCATGCAATGGATCAGTCTCAGATGGGGTGCAAACTAACATCCCAGAATGGCATGTTTACACCTAGTGCTGCTTGCAGAGGCCACAAATCCTCCCAGCTGCTGCCTCTGTGAAACAAAGAGAATGAATGGAACCTGGGGTCCCCGGACCAGCACATCAGCATCACCTGTTAGAACAGCAGATTCCCAGGGGTACCCCCCCACCTCCTGAATCAGAAACTCTGGGTGTGTTTTATGAATCCCTCCAGGGATGCTGCTATGAGCTCATATTGAGGATGGCTGGTGTGGGTGAACCTCATGTGGTCTTCTGCAGTCTACAGTTCGTGATGATATCAAATGCTGCTGTTTGTTCCTCGAAATGCTTGTAGTTTAACAAACAGAATAGTGCCTGGCACAAAGCAAGCACCGTATAAATGCTTTAAAAATATTAACTCATTTGATCCTCAAGAACATTCTCTAAGTGAAGCACTATTATCATCCCCGTTTTGCAGATAAGGAAGATCAAGGCCCATGTGCCTAATGTAGTGTACGCCACCTCACGCAGAGCAAGCGCGTCCCTGGACTATCTCCTCTCTAGAGGTATGTGAAACATTTCAATTGTCTTTCTAAACATGTGAATGTCTGACCCTTAATGCTAGCTTCTTAGACAAACAGACTTTTATCTGGCTAATCTTAGGATTCTTGGAATTAAGCTGAACTCTCAGACATACACAATAACCTCTATTTAAGATACAAAGTTAAATATTTTCTAAACAGACATTTAATAAATGGACCAAACTATAGGTTCTGTGGCCTTTTTACTTAATAAAACATTGCACATTATAGATAATAATGATATTAACACAGCAATGTCACCTTAAACCAAGCTCTAAAGCAGGAATAGTCCAGTTCTAGCAAATATGTTGACCACGACTAAGTAACAATTCTGTGACATTAAAAAATTTCTTTTAAAAGTTATACAATGCAACTGTATTCTTTAAAAATTTCTAAAATGCAACTTGAAAACCAAAGCTAATTAGGAAAAGAGTTGGTTGTATTAAAAATGACTCCTTAAGGCTGATGCTTTGGGATGATATGAGGATAAACGTTCCTGTACTCAAAAGTAAATCATTGGTTGCATAAAAGGATAATTGTGGGCTTTAAAGTAAATTTTGAGGTTTTTATGTTACAAAAATAATATGCCTACTTATAAAAATAAAGTACTATTAAAGATGTAGTAGCCAAATCTTTCACCAATTAAATGATACATTAATATTATTTCTTTAATAAAAATGAAGGAAAAATAGCAAAACACTTATTGTTGGGTTTATCATGCTGACAAACCCAGGCTGAAACAGGAAACAAATACTGACTTAGTACCTTTAGAAAAGCTGCATGTGCTAAATGATGAGGGTGAGATGAGACTGATCATCCTGAAATGAAGACACACTGTTAATTGTCATGATCTTCTGAATCTTCACCATCTGTAGATGTGGAAGCGGCTGCTGGGAAAAGTTTGTGGAAATAGCTTTCAAAACATTGCATTACAACCAGAAAGCATTGAGTGTTGTTCTTCATAAAGGAATATCTTTATTTTCTAAAGCAGAAATTCAATAAAATATTTAAACAATTTTAATTAAGTGTCCAATACAGGAATATTGTGTCTCCAGATATTCTGCTGCGCTGGACAACGCTTGTGTAAATCAGTTGAACTCTCTATGAGGGAGCACACAATGGCAGCCTCAGCTGCGGGTATATTTGGTGAAATGGGAACAGAACAACTGACAGCAAATTGGATTCTTGCAGCTCACACCCAGTATCTCTCGCTGTTACCTGGATGAGAAAGAAATGGCCAAAGTACACCAAGAGATGTATTCAGTAATAAACAGCAGTAATTCCCAAACGCTGAGCAATGTATTGATTCCAAGAACAAGGGAACGTGAGAAGCTTGCATAATTCCCCTTTATC
>NW_007732447.1:74931-79877 GCF_000696425.1 Galeopterus variegatus | reverse complement strand
GAGCAATGTATTGATTCCAAGAACAAGGGAACGTGAGAAGCTTGCATAATTCCCCTTTATCTAGTAAGCCATGACCAACAGCCACACAAAGTCCCACCCGGCAAGTAAAGTATCACTTTAATATCTGACTTGCACACTTGGCGTTTGTCTTTTACCTTACTACAAATCAAGCGAGCTTTAAAACTCAGATAACATGAGATGTTCTTATAGTGTGCAGATTAAAAACCAAATCTAGCAGAGCTTCCACGGAGACTATTACTAAACCAAGGAATAGACTATTTACAGAAAGAGTTCTGCATTGTGTATATTTCCAAGTCATGTTTAGTCTGTGGTGGAATGTCTACTCTAAATTCCAGATTAAGGGGAAACACCTTCATCTGGCATTATAGCTCTTTGTGTTCTCTAATAATCCCACAGGGGTTGACAAAGTAACCTAGTTTACGTGAGCTGGTATACCGCTCCCCAAGGACTTGCCACGGGGTCCTAAGTGAACGGCAGCCAGAANTTTTAAAATCCAGTTACTTGACACTACTCTACGTGACAACTCTGACTGTAGAGGAGGGTGCATGAGAAGGTGCAAGCTGAGAGCTCTTCCAAGAGACTCAGAATTAAGCAAGCAAAGGGGAGAGGACACTGCAGGTGAGGGCGGGAAGAGATGGCACGGCCTCCGGGGAACGCAGAGGTCCATCCTTCCTGACGGCTGCCAGAGTAACACGCCAGGGAGCAGTGAGGAGGAAGGCTGGATAAATTCCATGGGTGCATGTGGCAAAAGATGGGCAGAGCCAGGCCAAAGAGATGGGATGCTTGGCTAGACAGTGGGTGGCCATCGCCAGTCCTGGACAGAGGGAGCACGTGGCTATGGGTGAGATGTCTGGTGACAGCAGCCACACAGGAGCAGAAGGAGGGAGCGTGGGGACAGGGCGGGAAGGCGGGCAGGACAAGGAGGGCTGTGGTTGTCCGGGCACAGAGGGAGTAGACCTGGATGGAATGGGTCACAGCCATGGGAGGAGAAAGCCAGGGTGACTCCAGAAGCACGCAGAAAGAAGATCTGTGACTGAGCAGACACGGAGGTCAGGAGAAAGGGACGGCGAGGCCACCAGAAGCAGCCACGGTCTCTGGGCTCAGTATCAGCAAACTTCAGGTGGCATCAGAGACCAAAATGGAAGAGGTGGGAAGGACAGCTGGTCTGGACAAAGATGGCAAGTTCAGTTCTAAACATATTTGCTAAGTTTTAGTTCAAAGCAGGACAGCCAAGGTGAGGTGTCCCATGGAAATGTGAAGACACTGGACTGGAAGTCAAGAAAGGTTTGGGGTCACCTTCACGGAAGGAGAACGAGCCGTGGGAGCAGTTCCGCTCATGCAGAGGGTAGAGAGAAAAGGGACGCCTGCCGCGAGGGGCTCGGTAAGAGGAAGAAGAAGAGAGAAGCAGAGAAATAGAAAGAAAACCAGCAATGACTCACGTCCCAGAGTTGAGACCAGAACAGTGGGGGAGACACAGGCAGGAGCCAGTACACCGTGCACTGACTGCAAAAATACTGACCCCAAAGTAATTCTTACTTTGCGCTAAGTGTCCCAAAACAAATTTACAGTTAAAACCAGTCCTGGTTTAGGTCCCTTTCACTGTATGCATGAGAACGGTTGGAATAAGTCTTCTGCATTGTTCAATGGCTGACATTTTTAGTGGCTATTTAATAATAGCAGGAAGAACAATGCTCCAAACATATTATTTTAGGCATCCTAATGTCGCTTTTGCTTATTCTATCCCAGGAACTCAAAGGCCAAAACTGCTTGAGACACATTTCAATGAGGTTAATCCTTTTTCAGTTCTGGGAACAACTGTCACAACAAACATAAACATTGGGCTTTCGTCATTTCTTGATACCCTCCTGATGTCTAAAAGGATTTGTTTTAGAGCATCGCTCAAGAGGTTCCATTTGTCTGCAAAATCCTTACCAGCTCTTAACTAAATAACTGACCATCCTTACCAGTTCCCAGAAACTTGCCGACAATCTTGTTAATGAATAATGTAGGGTTTTGTGAATTCCCTCATGCCTTGGCTGAGTGAGAGTAGGTTTTCTGGGTCAGTTCCTTATAGCTCTTTGTGTTCTCTAATAATCCCACAGGGGTTGACAAAGTAACCTAGTTTACGTGAGCTGGTATACCGCTCCCCAAGGACTTGCCACGGGGTCCTAAGTGAACGGCAGCCAGAAACACTGGAACCAATTACAAGTGGTTAATTCATGACTTCCTCCTCCGTCAGACATGTGATGTATTAGGGCCCAGGCTCAGAGAGATCGCCCTGCTACTGAGTGGCACAGCAAGAACTAAAACAGAATCTGGATTTTTTAAAATCCAGTTACTTGACACTACTCTACGTGACAACTCTGACTGTAGAGGAGGGTGCGTGAGAAGGTGCAAGCTGAGAGCTCTTCCAAGAGACTCAGAATTAAGCAAGCAAAGGGGAGAGGACACTGCAGGTGAGGGCGGGAAGAGACGGCACTGCCTCCAGGGAACGCAGAGGTCCATCCTTCCTGACGGCTGCCAGAGTAGCACGCCAGGGAGCAGTGAGGAGGAAGGCTGGATAAATTCCATGGGTGCATGTGGCAAAAGATGGGCAGAGCCAGGCCAAAGAGATGGGATGCTTGGCTAGACAGTGGGTGGCCATCGCCAGTCCTGGACAGAGGGAGCACGTGGCTATGGGTGAGATGTCTGGTGACAGCAGCCACACAGGAGCAGAAGGAGGGAGCGTGGGGACAGGGCGGGAAGGCGGGCAGGACAAGGAGGGCTGTGGTTGTCCGGGCACAGAGAGAGTAGACCTGGATGGAATGGGTCACAGCCATGGGAGGAGAAAGCCAGGGTGACTCCAGAAGCACGCAGAAAGAAGATCTGTGACTGAGCAGACACGGAGGTCAGGAGAAAGGGACGGCGAGGCCACCAGAAGCAGCCACGGTCTCTGGGCTCAGTATCAGCAAACTTCAGGTGGCANGGCGAGGCCACCAGAAGCAGCCACGGTCTCTGGGCTCAGTATCAGCAAACTTCAGGTGGCATCAGAGACCAAAATGGAAGAGGTGGGAAGGACAGCTGGTCTGGACAAAGATGGCAAGTTCAGTTCTAAACATATTTGCTAAGTTTTAGTTCAAAGCAGGACAGCCAAGGTGAGGTGTCCCATGGAAATGTGAAGACACTGGACTGGAAGTCAAGAAAGGTTTGGGGTCACCTTCACGGAAGGAGAACGAGCCGTGGGAGCAGTTCCGCCCATGCAGAGGGTAGAGAGAAAAGGGACGCCTGCCGCGAGGGGCTCGGTAAGAGGAAGAAGAAGAGAGAAGCAGAGAAATAGAAAGAAAACCAGCAATGACTCACGTCCCAGAGTTGAGACCAGAACAGTGGGGGAGACACAGGCAGGAGCCAGTACACCGTGCACTGACTGCAAAAATACTGACCCCAAAGTAATTCTTACTTTGCGCTAAGTGTCCCAAAACAAATTTACAGTTAAAACCAGTCCTGGTTTAGGTCCCTTTCACTGTATGCATGAGAACGGTTGGAATAAGTCTTCTGCATTGTTCAATGGCTGACATTTTTAGTGGCTATTTAATAATAGCAGGAAGAACAATGCTCCAAACATATTATTTTAGGCATCCTAATGTCGCTTTTGCTTATTCTATCCCAGGAACTCAAAGGCCAAAACTGCTTGAGACACATTTCAATGAGGTTAATCCTTTTTCAGTTCTGGGAACAACTGTCACAACAAACATAAACATTGGGCTTTCGTCATTTCTTGATACCCTCCTGATGTCTAAAAGGATTTGTTTTAGAGCATCGCTCAAGAGGTTCCATTTGTCTGCAAAATCCTTACCAGCTCTTAACTAAATAACTGACCATCCTTACCAGTTCCCAGAAACTTGCCGACAATCTTGTTAATGAATAATGTAGGGTTTTGTGAATTCCCTCATGCCTTGGCTGAGTGAGAGTAGGTTTTCTGGGTCAGTTCCTACAGGCTCTCCAGCCTGGAACCAGTCATCCATAGTGCTACTTTCCAAACACCCCCAGCGTGCCTGCCGCCTCCCAGAGAAAGGCACACGACCACATGCTGGGCCTCGGTGGGGGCCAGGACCACCTTCTCGTCATGCTCTCCTAGACCTTGCCCTCCAGTTCCTGCTGCCCCCTGAGATCAAAGTCCAGCCACAAGACTGTTAATAATGGGACAATGACATCACCCTGTTTAAAGGAGAGAACTTTAGGGTCATCTTTCAATGCAAAGACCCTCAGACTTGAGAAAGGACAGGGAGAAAGGATAAGGATCATGCCTTCTGCATACAATACACTATAATAATGCATATGAAAATAGGCTGGGTTTATAGTTCCTATGTCTTCCTCATGTTTCAGAGGTGGAATGTTCTTCTAGAAGTTCCCACCAAGTTCCCCAAAGCTGGGTTAGGTGCTCCTATGACCCTTGGTTTACCTGGACTGTGGCATTTACCAGCCTGAATTGCATGTGTCTGTTTCCTTCTCAGTCTTTCTCACCAGACTGCAATGTTCCTGGGGACAGGGAAGAGTGCCACTCTCTGCTTCATGGCCAGCACCTGTCAGAGATCATGGCATGAAGGAGACGCTCCAGACACATTTAGAATGAAGGAAGAGACGTACGGGTCTATGTGAGGCAGGGGCAGATATGCCAGGGAAACTGAGGCATAGGGTTCAGTGACTCCCCCCAAATCATCTTAATAAAAGCAGACACGAAATTTAGGATCCTCTTGTCCCTAAAGCACACTCATTCTGTGTACATGTTACTAACTCATAGGGTTAATTACTCTGTGAGTCTAATCTTACAAACACATAGTTTATCTTCTGGTTGGCCTTAGAAGGGCTTCCCTTCACCCTGGTCCAATTCCATATACAAAGAGCCCAAGGATTTGGAGTCCATCTTCACCAGTATCAGTCCTAAGCAG
>NW_007732447.1:74500-74899 GCF_000696425.1 Galeopterus variegatus | reverse complement strand
GGTCAGGAGATGACGGTCTTGGTGGGCAGGCATCACCACGCTTAGGAGAAAGTTCACATTTCTGGCCCTGAGAAATAATTTGTTAAGAAGCATCACCCTGAACCAGTTGGAGGGGGCGTTGGAAAGCTGCTGCAGGAACGATTCATTCAGCTCAGTATAACAGCACAACTGAGAGGACAGAGTCATAATCCTAACACTGTAGACACATTCTGTCTCAGGCCTGCACTCTGTCCCTCCTTTAATGCTTAAGAAAGGACAGTTGGGGGTGGGAGGAGTAGGTTCGGCACAGGATAAAATCGATGAAAATCCATCCACTAGGAAGTGAATAGTATAACCACAGCTGATAAGGTCAAATACAAAATCAAACAGCTTTTCATAGAGAAACAAAAACAAAAACAA
>NW_007732447.1:71636-73716 GCF_000696425.1 Galeopterus variegatus | reverse complement strand
AAACAAAAACAAAAACAACAAGTGCAATTCATGTCTGTCACACAGTTGGTGACATCTGGATGTCTAAATTCCTGTAAAGCATGATTCAGACAATCCAAAGGCACAGGTAATCCAGAATCATTCCCACTGACTTCTGAATTAGGATTAGATAAAGTGGCAGCATCTTATCATACAAAAATGTATTTTTAAATTATATTTTGCTTGGATCAATGTTGAAGTTATTTCAACATTTTGGTATACCTAACAGCTGATTTTGGAAGGAGGTGAGCAAAAAATGTTGATGGCATGAACAGTGAGACAAATTTAAAAACTAGCTAGATATTATTTTTAAATGTATTTTCTTGCACACCCATAAGTCAGTCATATGAATATTAATCACTTTTCTCTCTCTAATTAAGCCAAGAAAAATATGTTGTAATGATAACATCTGTTTGGTCAACTGGTAATCAGAAGTGCCCACATGTCAGGTCTCTTACAGCACTTCTTGACACTTGGAGGGACAGAGCCAGGCTAGTGGACAGGAAGCTTTAGAGAATAATTAAAGGGAGTGAAAATAAGCCCAAACTCAGCATTAATGAATTTGATTTTGCAGGTAAGAACAGGAGTTTGCATAAGTGAGAGGCTCGGTGTGTTTGTTTGTTTGTTTGTTTGTTTGTTTGTTGTTTGTTTTTAAAGCCCTGGATGTTTGAAAAGCTTGCTAACATCATCAATCAGAAAATCTAAATCCAAACAGCGGTTCCTATTTCCCAGTAGAGAACTTGCCCCTTGCCATCAGGCTCAGCAATCTCGCCTTAGAAGTGTTCTTTAAATCTTTTGGACAATATTTCTAGACCAAAATAAAGTGTTCTCAAGCTTCCTCTTTTGAAAGTATTTTGTCATCATTGCCAAAAAGTGTTTAAATAGCTGGCTGTGGGGCTCGGCAGGGCTCTGGACTAGGAGAAACAATCTGAAGTTAATTGCTGGCGTGATCATTAGTCCTTTCAATATCCAGTGAAGGGCTGCCATGCAGGAGACAGACTCTCAGTTAAGAGACACATGTCTACTGCCAGCTTATTCTGCCATGTAGGAGTTAATAATGTATATACCGTGAAGTGGAGTTAGTGAATATCATTCTCCCGGAAGAGAAGTAAAATTTCTAAAAAGAGAAAAACGAAGAGTAAGACTAAGAAACAGTAAGAGTAAGTGTAGAAAATCTGGCAAGTAGCAAAAATCATTTTTAAGCATTTGAGGGGGAAAAATGCAAAATGTGTTTGGAAGCCACACCTTCTGGCCTTTGGGCCTCCAGGGCTATGACACTGAGTTAACAGCTGAGGTCTTTATCTCTCCAGAGGGGAAGGAAAAAAGAAAGAACAACAGTCCATCCAGGCTCGGCTGGAGCTGGAAGCCTGGACTCCTGCAAACCGACCTCCCAGATCCTTCTGGGCAAGCACATAACCTAGGGAAATGAAAACCAGGAAAACAGTCCGTGCCCCAAACAATGACATGGAGTTTCACTTCGGCCTCACACTCAAGTGCACATGCGGTTGTAATTTTAAAATATATGTTAGTAAAAGGCAACAAGTGGAGGAGAACGGTGACTTCTTAGAGCTGGCTACAGAAGCGCCCACTTCTGCTCTCCAGCGTGCTTTAGGCAGCAGAAAAGCCGTGGGAAAGAGACCGTACAGCTGTTTCCAGGCAAACGGCCCGGAGTCGTTCAGCTTCAACCACCAGCCTCCAAACAACGAGAAACACGCCCAGAGGGACTCCCAGACGCATGTGTGTGGGGCTCTGGGCGGCGTGGGGTGCTCGTGAACACCCCCAGCCCCCGACCCACTCGCGCGCCCAGGGCGGATGAACAAGGCGCCCGGCCGCTGAGGTCCCCGCGATGCGGGTTCAAATCCCGCTGACTCCCAGGCACCCTCGCCCAGCTGCGGTGCGCGCTGGGCTTCTCCGCTCCCCGGGCCCGGAGGAGTTCCCTAACGCGTCCATGCCCAGGCCGTAACAAAGGAGGCTCCGTCATGATGCGCGATCGCAGCCCATAGGGATCGCCCGCGGGGACCGGCCCGGGGGGTGCACCTGGGCGCGCCACGCGCGACCCTCC
>NW_007732447.1:30216-70788 GCF_000696425.1 Galeopterus variegatus | reverse complement strand
CGGCCGCGCTGCTGGTGTGCAGCCGGCGGGAGCTTCTGGAAGGGCCGATGCGCGCGGGCAGCAGCTCCTAAAGCCAGGCCCGGAGGTGAGAGCGACCCCCGGGCTCGGCCGAGATCCCTGCCAAGGGCAAGCACTTGGGGCGTCCTGTGCAGACCGAGGCCGCGCGCTCTTCTGGGGAGCAGCAGGAAGGAGCGTGCGGAAAGGGGATCGAGCTGCCTGGGCTAAGCAGCGCCGACCAGGGCCTAATGAGAAGCCTCCCTTCTTTCCGTCTTGTCGCGGGACGGCCCTCTGGTCACCCCTGCAGGGAACGGGGTGCGCGCCGCGCTGTCCCCGCGTCCCGCAGACGGAGACCGGAGGTGAGGACGTTCTGCCTCCCCGCTCCTCACTAAACCCGCTTTGTCTCTCGCCTCCAGGCTAGGAGGACTGACCCGAGCGGAGAGCGGACGGATTGGAAGCATGGGCAGTGCCCAGCGCGTGGCGCCCAGCCCTGCCCTGCAGCGGTAAGCGACTAGTCCCCGGGGGTCCCGCGCCCAGGGGCCCTTCCATGTAACTTTCATGAATTGACAAGCCGGGGCCCGCACGTTCATATCGCTCTTCCTCCCTCTCCCTTCCAGGTGGCTGCTAGGGGCTGTGACATTGGGGATCCTGGCCCAGAGCGTCTTGGCGGTAAGTCCTGGCCCCGTTTCACGCGCTTGGAATCGCGCGCCGGAGAGTGGTTGGGATACTCGAGTGGCCTTGCCAGCTGTTCCATGCTCACCTGGTGTGTGCGTATGTGTGTGTGTATGTGTGTGAGTGTGTGTGTGCGTGTGTGTGTGTGTGGTTGGGATACTCGAGTGGCCTTGCCAGCTGTTCCATGCTCACCTGGTGTGCGTGTGTGTGTGTGTGTGTGTGTGTGGTTGGGATACTCGAGTGGCCTTGCCAGCTGTTCCATGCTCACCTGCTGTGTGCATGTGTCTGTGTATGTGCGTGTGTGTGTCTTTGTGTTTGTGTGTGTGTGTGCGTGTGTGCGTGCGTGTGTGTGGTCTCCTCTAGCCTACCCAACCCAGTTCTAAGAAAGTTGCTTTCCCAATGAACTTGTCCAGTTTTCCCTCCCTTGGGTTCCCCAGCTTCTGTCTTGTGGATTACAGGCGCCGCCCTTTCACGGGATCTAATAATTAAAAACGTAGCCTAGGGCATCCTTTTCTTTTGTTTGTGCAAAGCTCCAGCCTTAGAAGCTGGGAAGAATGTCAGTCACTCAGCAGTGAGACCCGCTCGGTAAGGACAAGAAAAGACGAGAAAAGTGTTCGTGGAACTCAGAAGCTCGTGTCTAGGCGCTGTCATTGGCAGAGGGCTCTGCGTTGTTTTAGATGGGAGGCTGGGGGAGTGGGCGGGGCGCGGAGGACACTTCTCGCCGTTTTAACCATTGTGAGAGAACAGGGGGAACCCGCCTTTTCTTCCAATCCTTGGTCTGGCCCTGGAAGAGCCACACGTGGGAGCTATTAAGTGGCTGTGACCTGTTTACTGAGCGCCCACCCCTCAGCAGCCCTGCCAATATTGTTTTGCTCTTGGGGACTGCACTATGGGGTTATATACATTTGGTTTAAAGTGTAGGAGCCACTTTTATTGATCTTTATGTAAGCATGGCTGAAATGCAACAGGTTCGGTGGGCATTTTCAACTGAGGATGCGCATGTCTAAACGGGGGCTGAAAACTGAGGAACCTCATTGGGTGTCCTCCATGGGATACCTATTTCTGCAGCAGCCAGTGTGGCCGTGGCCGGGTGGACTCCCACCGGGAATCACCCCTCCCCTGCTCAGTTCCCACCCTGCGTACAGTACACACACAGGGACAAAGGGAAAACCTGTAGTGGTTTCATTTAAATTCTGTTATTTTTACATCATTCTGTCCTAATGCAAAACAAACATGGACAAAATGTAAGTGCGAAACTCACTAGGTAGTGAGTGAGGAAGAACAGAATTTATTCTCTGCTGCTTTCTGCTCCGGTTCAGGGCCCAGAGTGGGAAATAAGAGTAGGAACTCAGAGACTTTGACCAGAGCATTCCAGGCCAAAGGTTTCTTAAAGCTCAGGTCTGTCTCTGTCTTTCCACGTTCCTGATTTAAGAAGATCAGAACCTAAATATTTGCATGCACACACACACACACACACACACACACACACACACACACACACCCATTGAACCAACTGGATGACTGTGGATCCTGTGCACATGTTACCTATATGACTTGGCCCAGATTTTTGAACCAGAAGCAACACTCACACACACACTCAAAGAAGGAGGGGTTCCTAGAAAGTACCAGATCGTGTTGTGAGTGTGTGCAGTGGCTGTACTGACTTCCACACCCGTTGGTCCCATAGAGTCACTTTTGTCATGACAATGTTTTCATTCCTGAGGATGGTAAGAGGTCCAGGAATTCTTATCTGGGACTGATCCTAAAATGGGTGCAAAGGGCTTCGTGTCAGAAGACCTCACTACTAAACATAGCTCAGCGCTAATCTCATAAGCAAATATTCCTCAGCTTGTTACAGAGGCCAAGTGCCCTGCTGCCTGTCATACACCCCCATGCTTCCCCAGACCTCCTAGAAGCTGCAGACTCACTCTCAGTGTCTTTGACTCTCTGATCCTTGGGTGGGACCAGGAGAATGTAATGCCCAGCAGAGCTTCTCAAAGTGCAGTCCTTGGACCCGGTGGAGCTGAATCCCCTGGAAAGACATGCGAAAACTTAAACTCTAGTTCCCATGTCAGACATTGTGGTCAGACTTTCTGGGGTTGAACCCTGGGGTCCTGCATCCCATGTGATGCCAAAGTCTGGGACCCACTGAACTGGAGCACTAGGTTGGAAGGCAGTTGAGGCCACGTGCACATTTATTTCATGTCCCTGAGCTTTAGATTCTAAATGTACACATAAAAATAGGTAAATATTTTAATCATTTTACCAGAGGTATATTAATATGTGTTGTTCAAGAGACATGCAATTTATGTTCAACAATGGATTGATCTTCTATGTATTAACTTCTTATTAACCACCAGCTTTATTAGCAATTACTCATCAAATAACTCCTTGATCTCTAACTATATTTATTAAAAATGTTTCTTAATCATGGCAAGTTCAGCTCCTCTCCTTTTTGTGGGCTGTGCTGTGTTCAGGAACCCTGTTTCGCTGCCAGTCTGTCTCAGGACCCTTCCCAGGGGCAAGTCAATGCAGTGGCAAGGGCTGCCAATTGTACCATGATGAGCTTTGCAGCAAAAGCCACTGCAAACGGTTAGTGAAGAGAATTAGGTAATTACCTAACGAGTGCTTCCAATGTGCCAATTTTTGTGCATTAATAAGCCTCCTAGGAAAACACACCTATGAGGTAGGAAACTATTATTATTCCCATTTTAAAGTGAGAAAAAAGAGGCATAAAGAGTTTAAATAACTTGTCCAGGGTCTCTCTCTCTTTGGAAGTGGCCCAGTGGGATTGGAACCCAGGTTCCTGACACTGCACTGAGCTTCTGGGGATCTGTGAGCCAGCAGTGGGGGCCCTCCTGAGTTTTGGTCTTTGAGCCTCCTGGGGTGTGGGTGTTTTCTTCCTGGTCTTGACCTTGGATGAATGGTAAAGCCCAGGCACTGGCTCCTGGGAAGGGGAATCTCCCCGCTCCTCCTCCACTGCTCTTACTCTGAGGACCAGGAGCACAGAGCAAGGGAGAAGCAGCACCACTGGGCGTCTGAAGAGAGAAAAGGAAGTGGAAATCCCACTGAGCAGCAACCTGGGCTCAGGACCCACTATGGACCCACGTGCTCTGCGTGTGCAGCTCAGTCAGGCACACGCACCTTCTGATGGTGCCCAGCACCCGCGCAGTGTGGTGGTGGGGTTCCAACTCCAAGGCAGGCAGCCTGGGTGCCGTTCCCAGCGGGCGAGCAGCTGATGGGCGGCTGCCTGAGGTGGGCACTCGCCGAACCTCTGTGTCTTGGTGCCCCCCCCATAATGGGGATGTTAATAATAGTATCCACCTCGTAGGGGGGCGAGGCCCTGGGATGAGTGGGTGCGTGGGGAGCACTTTGGAATTTCAGGCACAGTGCAAGTGCCAGGAGGTATCTGCAGGGCCTGCTTAAGAGACGGTTCCCTGGGTTGCACATTCCTAACCTTGCTGGAGACTTAAAAGCACGTACCACAGCCTTTGTAAGCAGTGTTACTTATCTCAGGAGGCTGGGCAGCAGCCTTGAAGATCTGAGAGACCCAGTCCTGCCTGATTCTGGGAGAAAGAGAATTCCAGAGAACAAAGGCCTTCCCTGAGATCAAATATGCAGCGGGCAGGGCGGTCACCTCAGGACCTCAGCTGGGGAGACAGGGCCACGGCGTGTAGGTCCTCATAGGTATCTGTGCAGCCAGCAGTCCTGGAAGCTCAGGAGCTGTGTGCCCAGGAGTGGGGCCTCCAGACCGCCTCGGCACCAGCTTAGGTTTCCAAGCCGCCTTCCAGGGTCTGGAAAATTTGCTTATTCCTCCTGCCAGCTGCCACAGCTTCCCCTTCCCCTCCAAAATGCAGGGGCCATGGCAGTGGCGATGAGTCCTCTCCCTTGGCTTATTGACAGGTTATGAGAGATGTGCAGTGCTAAAATGCTCCCGGGAGCTCTACTGAAGGATGTGCAGGAGCAGTCCTTTCCCAGAGTTCTCTAGAGTTTTAGTCCTACTGTTCAAAGTCTGGGCCCCGAGAAGAAGGGAAAAATCACAAGGTTCCTCCTCTGTTAATGGAAAAGCAAGCGTATCTCGGCTCTCTGGAGGCCATTAAAGCGATTCTCCCTGGGTGGCTTGTGTGACTTGGCCTCAATAAATGATAACAGGGTTTTGTCATGAGCTCCCCAGAACTGGAGGCAGGTAGGAAGGGCAAAGAGCAAAGCACAGAGAAGAGAACAGGCTCTGGCACTGCCAAATGGACCAGAGAGGCAGAAAACGGGAAATTCAAAGAAAAATTCCTAGAACGGAAAACAAAGATTTTGCTAACACAGTAAAAACCAAAGGATCTTCCAATCGTGTTTCTGGGGAGAGGGGAAGAAACTGGGTGGCCAGCTTAGACAACGGAGAGGATTTGAGCGCAAGACTAAGCGCAGGGGGAAACTTAACCTTTTAATACTGTGTTTGATGAGGATAGAGTGGAGGCTGCCTTTCAACCTGGAGAGGAGAATCTCTGATTAGCGGGTTTTGGAGAAAGCTCTGAACCTGGCCTCTTGCTTTGTTATCTGCTGGTGTCTGTTGGCATCACTGTCAGTGCTGAAGGTGCAGGAACTGGAACTCCCGCCTGGGCCGACTGCTTGTAAATCAACACTTCTGTGTAGCAGGTGGTGGCCTCCAGGCCGGTGACTCCACAATAGTCTCGAGAGGTGATCAAGTGCAGCCCCAGGCTGGCTGCTGGCTGGCTGCTGGACTTTGGGGGGAGCCACTTGGCATACCTGGGCTCTGAGGCCTGAAAGGGAAGGTTGGGGGCTGTGTTGTGCTGAGGTTCAGGTGCTCTCTCAGGTGATCAGGTAGAGAGTCAGAACGCAGGACTGGCCCACCCACATCTGCGGGGGGCCTGCTCTATGGGAAGGCCTGTGAGCGTGAGCTGGGGATGAGCAGACTTCTCCAGGTAAGAATGGGGGCCACTCCAGGATATATCTAAAAAGTAATTATGCTGCCCGAGGCTTTCTATATCTGCGGGGGGCCTGCTCTATGGGAAGGCCTGTGAGCGTGAGCTGGGGATGAGCAGACTTCTCCAGATAAGAATGGGGGCCACTCCAGGATATATCTAAAAAGTAATTATGCTGCCCGAGGCTTTCTATCTTTGTGGTGTTGAGCCACTTCTGGAATCTGGTAAACAGAGGCACTTACCCAGCCAAGAGGAGAGAGAGGCAGGCTCACCTGGCAGTCTCCGCTTGCTGCTCTTCTTTCAGTCACTGAGAACACCTCAGGGCAGGTGACAGCCCACAGGAGTCACTGCCCTTGACTTCGTGGACTTCCCCAAAACACTATAATTTTTATTTTCATTATCCACAAAAGAAGGTGGTGTCTGATCTTAGGGAGACCAGGGACTCTTCAGTCCTGTTGATGTGGTCAGAGGGTGGATTTCAAAGCAAGTGCGTGTAGCTGCGGCTTCCCCAGCCAACGCTAACCCATCCTCTAAATTCTAAGCCCCCAGACCCTGGGTCTGGTGCCCCTCCTATCTGCATCTCCCCTGAGCTCCTGGCAGACTCCTGAACTGCTCTGGGAAGATGCTTCTGCACTGAATGAGCTGCCTTTGGAATCAGGACACTAAGTACATTAGTGGAAAAACTGGTGAAAATACGATAGTCTGCAGCTGAACGTGCCAATGTTAATTTCTTAGTTTTGACAAAATGTGCCGAGGTTTTGTAAGATGTTAGCATAGCAGCACAATGTCTGGGTGAATGGTATACAGAAGCTGTCTGCATTGTCCTTGCAACTTTTCTGCCAATCTCAATTATTCGAAAATTTTTTAAATGCCCCTTAAAAGCTGCCAGGCAGCCCCATTTGCATAAGTCAGATAGAGAAGCGTACAGAGGAGGCTAAGAAACATCAAATCTCCCTCAGCAGACATGGCCAGGGAGGGAAAATACAGTTCCCTTCTTGTCTCTAATGGATCAAGTAAACAAAAGTGACTTCTGTTTTCTTGGAAACATGGCGGAGGTGGGCCCTGTGCCTGCGAAAGGGGCTTTGTGCCCCGGACTTGGGTGGAGTGCTCTGTAAAGAGGGGAGGAAGCCATCCTCGTGGGGCCGGGGGCAGGGGCATGGCCGCACTGTCGCCTCCCAAGCTTGGGATGAGACAGAAGGTTTGCATGGGCGCTGTGATGGGAGGACAAGGCACGCTCTCAGGGAGCAGCCCTGGCTGCCGCACACACCCTCCGCCTGCTGATCTGTCATGCCGGGGTCCTCCTGGGCTGCCTAGAGCAGAAGGCCTAGAAACCCATGGGCAGCACGGGGCGAGGGTGGCTGGTGGTGCAGTGGTCCACCCTGGACATCCCAAGCCCCACACCACCCTTGCTTCCTGCATTGCTGCAGGAGGCGGCAGTCTCCCTGGGGCCACAGCTTCTGCTTCTATTAGGGGCTGAGGGAAAGGGGCCAAGGGCAAGGGCAGCCAGGGGCCAGTTAAGCATGTGCCTGTCAGCACCGCCATTGACAACCAGAACCAAGAGGCGGGGCGCACCCTCGCTCTGCCTGTACTCGAGGCCCCACCCCGGGAGGAGAGCACCCCGGGAGCAGAGGTCAGAATGCCTGCCCAGCCAGAGCCCCTGTCCTTGGGAATGGAGACCTGTTTAACAGCTTAATTAAAGTGTCCTTCTCAGCTGATGGGATTTTAAGTTATCCTTAGAGATGAAGGATTTTAAATGATCACTCCTAACTCCTATAGACATTAAACATCTGTCTTTACCCATCACCAGCTCTTTTGCCCAGAAACACATCTTCCTGCCAGGAATCACTGTCTCTACAGCCCAGAGCTCAGGGCGGATCATGTCTCGAAATCATTCCCTGCTGCACTGTGTGCCCCAGATCTGGAGCACAGCGGGCCTCGGGAAGTGTTTGCTATGTAAATGAATGATGTAGTTAGTTGACAGTATTCAAACAAATCTTTGGATGTGGAATACAGTCATGGAACAATTAATGAAAAAAAAACCTAGGTAAAAATGTATTTTTTCTCACTGTAGGGTTGTTCTTTTTTCCAAATTAAAGGCCATCCACCACCAGATGAAACTAGCTGTATATGATGATAAAGGAAACATGGATCTGCCTATGAGAGATTTGCATTTTTTCCTAGGGATTCTTTCAGCCCCACCCATGAAGTTCCTATTTTGCTGCTTTTGCCCCGTCCAGTGGCCTCCCATGTGGGAATTACAGAAGAGTTTGTGTTTTTGAATTACATGGACTAATTATCTAGCGGCCGATAGAAATTACATAACCGTATGTTTTCCTGCATCTGGAACATTTTCGTACTCGTGACTGTCTGTGGAGTGGCAGGGCTTGTGAGGATCGAGGATGGGCTTCTGCTGGGGGACAGCAGCAGAAACACAGCCTGAGTGCTTCAGCTCTGGTGTGTCCATTAGAGACTAGAGAAGCTGGTTAGCAGTGACCGTGCAGTAACCGCGGTCACATGGGGAAGGAGCGGTGCCAGAAGCCCACCTCCTTCCTCCTGCGTCCCCACCCACCACAGAGTGACAGTGGCTACAGGTGGGGGACCAAGAAGGGGTCCCTTGGAAGAGGCTTCGTGGGGTTCCATGGGACCAAACATAAGAAGGCCATCCTTGAAGATGCCTCTAGTGTTCCAGAGCCCCCAGAAGCAGCTCACACATCCCATGGGAGAAATATAGCAACTCCCATTTTGTTGAGCAAGGGGTGCCAGAAACCGCTTCAAGCCACGGACATGTTACAAATTGGCAAACTGAGGCAGGCACAGGTTAGGGCACTCGTTAAGGTCAATAGGAATTAAGTTGGGAGTGAAACCTAGGACTTGCTGATTCTGGCATCTTTGCTCTTAACCACTGTGCTAGGTTAAGCAATCCCGAGCCACAACGTATATATACCTATTTAAAATATGTACTGTTTGTACATGTGAGATATAAATGTGTGCTTTAAATGTAAAATATCTATATTATCAATATTATTGAACATATAAAGATAGACAACAGAAGATAAATTGAGATAAGGAAGAGAGAGCGTGCGCACACACGAAGGCACACACATGCGTGAGCACATACACACACACATGCTTGGCCAGCAGGTGCATCTGGCTCCTCTCTCCACACAGGCTGCTCAAGTGGAAGAGGGAGAAAGCTTCTCCAGGGAGCATTAGGCAGACCTGCTCTTTTTAGGGTCCCTTCTGCAGAGAGGCTGGACCCAGGCTTGAGGATGCTGAGCAGGCTCATGATCTCCAAGAAATAAAGGCTGAAAAGACTGTGCTCAGGAGAGGCCCACAGAGGACTTCCAAGGAATACCTGAGACTGGGCAAAGGCGGATCTGATCAGCAGAACAAAGAGTTCCCATGATTCAATGCCCAACTCACCTTCTCCAGGTCCTTTCTGAAATTCCAGGCCAGCTATGTAAAGGGGGAAAGGATGTGCAAATACAGCATTATCTCGGAGCAGGAGAGGCTGCTGGAAAATTCTATTAGCCCGAATTTAGAGAAAGATTTACTGAAACCCCATGGGGCACAAGAGATCTTCCTAAAATTATCTCAGCTGTACAGGAGACCCAGTGGACACTAGTTGAAGGACAACAGGATCCAGCTTTTCCCGGACCGGTGCCAACTTCCTTATGTGTAGTCTGTTTTTCATACTTATTCGTGCTGAGGTTTTTCACTGTAGTTTCCCATGTGTCAACAGGTAGACAGGTGTGGTCTATCAAAAAGAGTTGGAATTTTTGGGTTTAAGTCCAATGACTGGGTAAAATTACTTTTCCTTTCTGGAGTGTCCTTGTCTCCGTCTGTAAACAGGAATACTAAAAACTACGTTGCAAGTTTGTGGCAAGATCATTTAGTGAAATTCGTTCACTTAAAGAACATATCAGATTCTACCAGGTATAATATCCACTCACAAGTGATGTGCATCAGTCCTCCCATGGACTCGTGTCTGAGTCAACGCAAGGACAGGTCAGGGACAGTGAAGCCTGGGAGGGGTGCGTGTGCGTGTGGTGCACGAGTTGTCCAACTCTGGATTGCGCGTGACTACAGAGCAACCCGCAGAAGTTCACTCTTGGAGGGCCGGCCCGGTGGCGCACTGCTACAGTGCGCCACTTGGGAGCGCGGTGGTGCTCCTGCCGAGGGTTCAGATCCCACATACAGACCAGCCGTTCACTGGCTGAGCGAGGTGCGGGAGCAACACCTAGGGTTGCGATCCCGTTGCCGGTCCCGGTCCGGTACGGGCGTGACACTGAGGGTTGCGATCTATTGCCGGTCATGAAAAAAAGACAAAAAGGAAAAAAAAAAAAAAAGAAGTTCACTCTTGGAGACTCTCAGTGCAACCGATTTCACACACACATCAGCACACACCCCGCAGAGCCCTGTCACGATGCAGCACTGCCACGCCGTGCTCTGTTCTGAGGGGACCCACAAAAGGACTGTGGTGTGGGGTTTGAGAGGAATAAGGCCAGGTTGGGTCTTGGGTTTGAAACCTGCTTTCGCTCCTTGCTGGCCTCGTTGAGCGAGCTTCTTAGCTCTCCATGCTGCAGTCACATTTCTAAAACTGGAGTAAAGACAGTTCTTACCTCCTGAGTGTGCACTGAAGATAAGAGGAGAAATTGCACTAGTAACCTTCAGCAGCCTCAGCATTTGGTGCTTGATGGGTATCAGTTCATGGCTACATGGGTTTAGTTTTTAGTTTTTTAATAAGTACGGGTCTTCCTCCTAAAGACGTAAAAAACTTGAAGCCACAGAAAGTGACGTGCATGTGTTACTGGACTTTGGAGGAAAGAGCAATTACTTCCAGCCACGGTATCAGGACAGGAGCAGTGGGCAGAGAAGGAAGTGGGACGAGGGGGATGTGGAGGGAATTGTGAGGGAAGGTCCCCGTCTTTAGGTCCCCTGCTCCCGGGGCACGGAGGTCACGTTGTGTCTCTTGTGCCCGTCAGGTAGCTGCTGTGGTGACCAGGAGGCTAGGCCACATGTACAGATGGCCCCGAGCCCCAGTTCACACGGCAAGAGCTGGGGTGGAGGCATCTTCTTAATGGCTTGGGACAACTGTTTTCATTTTCTTTAAGTTTGAGAAATGTCAGCAAAGGGAAAATTTTAATTTTAGCTAAAGTTAGGTCAAGGTGTGCAACTAAAGTACTTCCAGAACAAATGGAAAGACTTATAAACGGAGAACATTTTGTTCAAATAATTGTGAGATCCAAGTATAATTTCACAAAGCAAGAAAACTCAAGAGGTTTGGGTTTGGCAACATGATAGAAAAGTGCAAAATAGAATCTTAGGAGAGAATTTCCTTCTTGAGGGAGCAGAAAGATTCCCCTCCAGACCATCTCCAAACAAGGCACTTGCTTCTGAGAGGAGCATTCTTGTTCTCTCCTTTAGTTCCTCAATGAAAAGGCCACACGGACTGGCCTGTGCCTCCCAAAGACCAGGTGACTAAGGCCAGTAGGTGGAGGGATTCACACAGGAGGATTCCGGCTGGGAATTTCACGAAGGACAGTCACCTCCTTCCCTTTCCTCCTTGCTTGGTCATTGTCCTAATTGTAACAACCCTACCAATTACAGTTAAGGGCCAGCATGGACCTGAGCTGCTGTCCTTTCCTGTCTAAAATCCACCTTCCTTTCCCACTCGTTCCCACCACATTCCGGCTGCTCCCCTCCCCTCCGTCCCCTCCTGAGACAATCTTAGCTCAGACAGGATTTCCTTAGTCTTAGTCATCAGCTCTTGCTGTCCAGCCTCCTGCTTCCGGTTGCAAACAAGGAGTATTAACAGCAAAGAGTCTGGAATTTTATGTCTTCTTTGGTTTATAGATCTCATACCGATGTGGTAGACATCAGCTTTTGTGTGTGTTTACCAACATGCAGATGCCAGAGGCTGGAAACCAAATGCATTTCCAGTGACGTCACGTGGTGGAGCGTGTTTTCCATGGTCTGCCTTGGCTTTTGTTAATTTCCTCTTCACCTGAAGGTTCTGGTTGTCCCTTCATGAGCTCTGCTGCTGCCAGACGCAGCCCCATGACCTGGAACAGTCCTGCCCCCCTAGGCAAGGTGGTGGGTGCAGCCGGTGGATTCCACAGCTGGTCACCTCTGGTCACCGGGTCGCCCATTCACCGGCCCACACCAGGCCCCCCTGCTGTGTGTATGATTTCCATCTCATCTGAGGGCCCTGTTGTCATTTGTGGGTCACTTCTTTGCTCCTTAACTAGAGTAGTTTGTTATTTGCTTCTAACCTGATTGGAATTTAATGTTCCAGAAATTAATGAGTTATTTTACTCTGGAGGGGAAAGAAGTAAGATTAGTCATGCTGCCTCTTGATTTTTTTTAATCCAAAAATTCTTTACTTAAGAAGTAAAGGCAATTAAGAACAGTATGGAATCCTGTCTAGAAGTCGTAGAATAAGAAACAGGCTAGACAACACTGATCCTTCAAGGTTTAGTTTCCCTTCCAAAGAAGTCTCACTCTGAGGCCGTCTGCTTCTGTTTCCTATAGAAATGGGAGAGCAAAGATAGGGCAGGATCTCAAAAGAAAATAAATTTATTTGAAAGGGAAGATGATAGACAGATGACACATCCACACATACATACAATTCATCCATTTTTTCTCCTTGTTACAGAATCTTTCAAAACAACATTAATTCTTCCAACACTTGTAGTTCTTCAGTGAATAAGGACAAAAGACTAAGGCTGTTTATTTAGGCGACATTTTTGCCTTCATGTTGGTTTTTCTTCCTCATTGGGTTTAATTAACTAAAGTCTCTAAGAACAAACGTAGGGGAAAAAAGGCAGGTTTCATGAGATTTTTCTTAATTCCTCACAATAAAAACATTACCCTAGATCTTTATTCTTTCTAAACATTTCATGTGTTAAAAATCAGGTAAATTTCCTGAAATAAGACATAAAACCTTAGCACATGATTCATATCACATGCATTGCAAATGGCATTGTAAGCAGATCATTTGAAAACGATCTTAGCCACCTCATGTCCTGTAAACATCGTGTGAGCCTGTGCCTATTCTTTTATACTTTTTTCATTTTTTTAAGTTTCGGTGAAATCCACGTAACATAAAATTTACCATCTTAACTACCTTCACGTGTACATTTCCATGGCATGAAGCGCATCCACATGGTTGAGGAGCCATCACCAGCATCCCTTCCCAGAGCTTGTTCATCTGCTCAAATATGAGCTGCAGACCCGTTAACAGGTCTCCCCACCCGCCCCCCAGCCCCTGGTACACTGTGATGCTTCCTGTCTGGGTGAATCGCACTACTCCAGGTGCCTCTCATCCCTGCGATCCTACAGTATTTGTCCTTTTGTGTCTGGTGTGTTTCACCCAGCATGATACTCTCAAGGTTCATCCGTGTAGTAGCATGTGCCAGAATTTCTTTCCTTTTTAAGGCTGAATAATATTTCTGTGCTTTTTAAAAATTTTTTATTAGCATACTCCTTGTTACAAATCATACTCATTCTTTATGCCCCTTATCCAACCTTCCCCTCCCCCCTTGCCTCCCCCTCCCCCTCTAATAACCATAGATTCGTTCTCTCCATCTGATACATTAACTGTTCCTCTGTTGGTTTGTTGCCTGCAGGATCTGTCCAGGGCTGAGACACTTGTGATCAAGTCCTCCCCTATTATCATAAAGCAGATGCTTCTTCTATTACTCTGGAGTATGCTTTGTGGAAAGAGAGGACCTCTTCTTTTCTCTCTTTTTTGTGGTCTCCGCTGGTGCCTCTCCTTGTGTCAATGCAGTCGAGAGTCTGGCATGCCATCTGCATGGCGGCTGTGACTGCTGCTTTAGGGACTAGCCACTTTTGCAGTAGCCATCACAATTGCAGTGGCTATGGTGGGCCACCCATGTGAAAGTGGTGTTTTTGGTGTACTCTTCACCTGGTCGCAGCTGGGTCCGGCTTCTCCCAGCTCCATGCCTCCCGGCCCCAGCATGGCAAGCTCGGTTCTGTTTTCTTGGTTGATAGGTTTCAAACAGTCAGCATCAGGAATTGCTAGTAAAAGAGGTTTAGAAAAAGTGACTCAAGACAGAGGGTGGAGGGAGCGAGGGGCCCGGCTGTGCTCCTGACCCCGGCGAGGGGCTTCTTCCTTCTGTCGGGCCCCTGGCTGTCCCCTCTCCTCTCGGCGTCTGACCCGCTCCTGGCCAGTGTCAGCACCCTCTGCTACGGGAGCTCTGCTTGGGGTGTGCTGAGTTTGGGCTTCCTCTGGACTAGGGTGGGAGGCCGTCCAGGTGGGAACCAGCATCAAAGCCAAGTCTGGTTGGAGATGCCCGTATAGGTGCGGGCACCAGCGAGCAGCCCCCACGGGCCACAGGGCTGCGTGAGATTTATCTGGGAGAAAGTAAGAATGGGCGCATCAAGACAAGGAGAGAAGGCAGGCCAGAGCGCTGCGGGGACCCGGGGGAGGATGTGGCACAGAGTCTGCAGGGGAGGCGACTCCAGCAGGGTGAGGTCAAGCGATCACGTGCCACCCACCAAGAGGCCGAGCAAGGAAGGCTGAGGTCTCCCCATGGATGCCGCACTGGGGTCACCGGGCTCCTCTCATCATGTGTGCTTAGGTCAGAGCCAGAGCACAGTGGTCTGGGGGACAGCAGAAGGTGGAGACGAGGAGACTGAGTCAGCGGCCACCCGTGCGCACCACTCTTCCCCTGCCCCACTGACTCCAGGGCTCGGACCTTGTCTCACTGTCCCTGTGTCCTCTCAGCACGGGGACCTGCTCAAAGGGACCTGAGGAATTGTATTCAGTAAATACGTTACTTAGCTCTTCTGTGGGAAACTGTGAGACGGTTGAAGTTCCTGTGCAGAGGCAACTGGCAGCACGAGCAGAAGGCCACCACGGCCACTGCCTAACGTCGCTGGAGTGGGAGGAGGAGGCCCAAAGGCCAGCTCAGAGGAGGGGCCATTGTCCACCTCCCTGTGGAAGTTTCAATGCTTCGGCCTGACACCTGAGCCTGAGCCCCCATCCCGCCCCACCACCGAGCCATCTCACAGTCTAGGAGGAGTGAATGGACATTGATCTACGGGTCCTGGGTTGACTCGAGGGACACACCCGTTCACTGGGATTCTGGAGCACGGTGGAAGCAGTGTTTTTCAGAGCATGAGGGTCTGTAGCNACCCTAGATCTTTATTCTTTCTAAACATTTCATGTGTTAAAAATCAGGTAAATTTCCTGAAGTAAAACATAAAACCTTAGCGCATGATTCATATCACATGCATTGCGAATGGCTTTGTAAGCAGATCATTTGAAAACGATCTTAGCCACCTCATGTCTTGTAAACATCGTGTGAGCCTGTGCCTATTCTTTTATACTTTTTTCATTTTTGATTTTTTTTTTTTGTCTTTTGTCTTTTTTCCGTGTCCGTCAATGGATCGCAACCCTCAGTGTCGCCCCCGTACTGGACCGGGGACTGGCAACGGGATTGCAAGCCTCGGTGTTGCTCCCGCGCCTCGCCCAGCCAGCGAGCGGGAACCGGTCTGTATGTGGGATCCAAACCCTTGGGCGGGAGCGCCACCGCGCTTCCCAAGCGGCCCACTATCCAGTGCGCCACTGGGCCGGCCCTACTTTTTTCATTTTTTTAAGTTTCAGTGAAATCCACGTAACATAAAATTTACCATCTTAACTACCTTCACGTGTACATTTCCATGGCATGAAGCGCATCCACATGGTTGAGAAGCCATCACCAGCATCCCTCCCCAGAGCTTGTTCATCTGCTCAAATATGAGCTGCAGACCCGTTAACAGGTCTCCCCACCCGCCCCCCAGCCCCTGGTACACTGTGATGCTTCCTGTCTAGGTGAATCGCACTACTCCAGGTGCCTCTCATCCCTGCGATCCTACAGTATTTGTCCTTTTGTGTCTGGTGTGCTTCACCCAGCATGATACTCTCAAGGTTCATCCGTGTAGTAGCATGTGCCAGAATTTCTTTCCTTTTTAAGGCTGAATAATGTTTCTGTGCTTTTAAAAAATTTTTTTATTAGCATACTCCTTGTTACAAATCATACTCATTCTTTATGCCCCTTATCCAACCTTCCCCTCCCCCCTTGCCTCCCCCTCCCCCTCTAATAACCATAGATTCGTTCTCTCCATCTGATACATTAACTGTTCCTCTGTTGGTTTGTTGCCTGCAGGATCTGTCCAGGGCTGAGACACTTGTGATCAAGTCCTCCCCTATTATCATAAAGCAGATGCTTCTTCTATTACTCTGGAGTATGCTTTGTGGAAAGAGAGGACCTCTTCTTTTCTCTCTTTTTTGTGGTCTCCGCTGGTGCCTCTCCTTGTGTCAATGCAGTCGAGAGTCTGGCATGCCATCTGCATGGCGGCTGTGACTGCTGCTTTAGGGACTAGCCACTTTTGCAGTAGCCATCACAATTGCAGTGGCTATGGTGGGCCACCCATGTGAAAGTGGTGTTTTTGGTGTACTCTTCACCTGGTCGCAGCTGGGTCCGGCTTCTCCCAGCTCCATGCCTCCCGGCCCCAGCATGGCAAGCTCGGTTCTGTTTTCTTGGTTGATAGGTTTCAAACAGTCAGCATCAGGAATTGCTAGTAAAAGAGGTTTAGAAAAAGTGACTCAAGACAGAGGGTGGAGGGAGCGAGGGGCCCGGCTGTGCTCCTGACCCCGGCGAGGGGCTTCTTCCTTCTGTCGGGCCCCTGGCTGTCCCCTCTCCTCTCGGCGTCTGACCCGCTCCTGGCCAGTGTCAGCACCCTCTGCTACGGGAGCTCTGCTTGGGGTGTGCTGAGTTTGGGCTTCCTCTGGACTAGGGTGGGAGGCCGTCCAGGTGGGAACCAGCATCAAAGCCAAGTCTGGTTGGAGATGCCCGTATAGGTGCGGGCACCAGCGAGCAGCCCCCACGGGCCACAGGGCTGCGTGAGATTTATCTGGGAGAAAGTAAGAATGGGCGCATCAAGACAAGGAGAGAAGGCAGGCCAGAGCGCTGCGGGGACCCGGGGGAGGATGTGGCACAGAGTCTGCAGGGGAGGCGACTCCAGCAGGGTGAGGTCAAGCGATCACGTGCCACCCACCAAGAGGCCGAGCAAGGAAGGCTGAGGTCTCCCCATGGATGCCGCACTGGGGTCACCGGGCTCCTCTCATCATGTGTGCTTAGGTCAGAGCCAGAGCACAGTGGTCTGGGGGACAGCAGAAGGTGGAGACGAGGAGACTGAGTCAGCGGCCACCCGTGCGCACCACTCTTCCCCTGCCCCACTGACTCCAGGGCTCGGACCTTGTCTCACTGTCCCTGTGTCCTCTCAGCACGGGGACCTGCTCAAAGGGACCTGAGGAATTGTATTCAGTAAATACGTTACTTAGCTCTTCTGTGGGAAACTGTGAGACGGTTGAAGTTCCTGTGCAGAGGCAACTGGCAGCACGAGCAGAAGGCCACCACGGCCACTGCCTAACGTCGCTGGAGTGGGAGGAGGAGGCCCAAAGGCCAGCTCAGAGGAGGGGCCATTGTCCACCTCCCTGTGGAAGTTTCAATGCTTCGGCCTGACACCTGAGCCTGAGCCCCCATCCCGCCCCACCACCGAGCCATCTCACAGTCTAGGAGGAGTGAACGGACATTGATCTACGGGTCCTGGGTTGACTCGAGGGACACACCACCTGAGCCTGAGCCCCCATCCCGCCCCACCACCGAGCCATCTCACAGTCTAGGAGGAGTGAATGGACATTGATCTACGGGTCCTGGGTTGACTCGAGGGACACACCAGTTCACTGGGATTCTGGAGCACGGTGGAAGCAGTGTTTTTCAGAGCATGAGGGTCTGTAGCCACACCACTGGCTTAGACCCAACACTCGGGGCCACCTGAGGCACGCTAGCCACTCCAAACAAAACACCTATTGTTCGCACTCTGGTTGGGGAGCACATCCAGGAAAGGACCTGTGCCTGGACACCTCCCAGGGGCAGCCACTTGCACAGTGACTTCAGATGGGATGAGGGGCCTCCTAAGGATGCCCAATACTCAGTGAGTCCTGCTTAATGTGACTGATGTCTCTGCAGTTGTGAGACCTGGGCTTGCAGCGAGTGAGCATCAGGGAAGCTGTTGTGGGCAGACTCGGTGGCCGTGCTGTGTCTTCTCCCATGTGCTTCTCTTGAGCACTCATGATGGGAGGACATGTGGAGGTGAGGGGAGAAAACACCAAAGGAAAGGGGCTTCCTCCTCCCCAAACCCAAGCTCCCTGAGGGCAGGGACCGCTCATGGCATGGGACCTGATTCACATGATAGAAGCTGGAGGAGCAAAGAAAGAGGGAAAGGCAGAGTCCTGGTCGGAGCTGAAACTACGTGGTTCGGGAACTTTTTGTTCAGAATCACAGCGCACATCATTATGCTCAGTGCCGAAGGCAAGTGCCTCAAAAATATGCCCCTGAGGTCACCCAGAGCCAAGCTCTCCTCTCAGAGGTTCCACTTGATTTGAATCGCGTGTAAAAAAACTACTGGGGTAGACAGACACTGGCTTATCTGCAGAGTCAAACGAATGCAAAATATGCTTCAACTGCAAGACAGAGTGCCAGACTATTTCAATTTCGTAGCATTTTTTTTTTCTTCTTGAGCCTCAAACCTGAAGAGAAGCCAGGCATTTGGCCAGTGAGCACGCTACGGGCTGAGCTGTGCTTTTCCTTCAGGGCAGGCAGAGGTTGGCCAGTGGCCTCCTTTATGCGTCCAGAAACTCAGCTTCATGGTTGTCAAGGGCAAGAATGTGTAAAGTGGACCAGTGGCCAAAACAACACTGTCCTGGGCCCTGGTGGTTGCCGTCAGTCACCACCCACTGGTGGGTGATAACTGGACCTGCTCTTTCCTGAGTCTTGTCCCACGGGGCTTATGGCCTTGAGGCCACTGAGGGAAAGGGGCGCTTGCCTGAGAAATGACTCCCTCCTGCCCAAACACTGCTCCCCAGCAAGGAGATGGGTCAGAGTCCACAGAGGAGGTGAGGTCTCCCCACCTGGATGCACAAAAGGCAAACTGCACACCATGCCTGGGCTTGGCTGGATGGCAGACGAGTGGCGGGACAGCACCGTCCACACTTTCCCGTGCACCTGAACCAGTCGATTTGGACTCAGCAGGTCTGGGGTGGGCCCAAGACTCTGTGTTTCTAACACACCCAGGGGACAGTGATGTTGCTGGGCCCAGGACCACCATGTGGTCAGCATGTCCTAGCAGAGTCCCCGGAGGGCTCTTCCCACCTTGTGGTTCTGTTTTCCCCTTGAATGGTCCCCTCCTGACAATCTGTGGGATGTGTACTGGGGCTTGCCTGTCCCTAGACTAGCCCACCAATCTCCTAAAAGGTTGTCAGAGACATGCTACATTCATTGCCTACACGGGCCAGTTCTACAAAGCCACGGGTGAGAGGAGGATAATTTTCATGTGTTGTTCTTTGGAAGGGTTAAAGGAATGTCTCTCATTGCAAAGCTTTTTATCTTTTGACCTGTGGCACTGAGCATTCTGGGGTCATGTCATGCCTAGAGCAAGTTTGACCCTGAGCACTGCAAAAACAGCATGCTAGGAGAGTGCAGAGAACGGGGAGACGGGGCATAGAGGGTTGTTTTATGGAAACACATTTATCTCCATAAAAACGGGTCTTCTTACACTGTCAACCTTAGCTCATCATTTCAACAGAGTTTAAACCACGTGTGTACATAAGAGTTAGAAATCAATGCATTTTAGAATAACCATTTAGAAACAATTATCGGAAACAGAAAGCAGCAGGCTCACTTCGTGGGCCGTTTCCGCAAAGCCCATGTCCTGCTGCCGGGGGGCCGAGAGCGCGGTGCCTCCCCCAGCTGTCCCTGTTGCTGGAGGAGGTTCTGCTCCTTGTGCAGCGACGTTCATTTTCCTGGTGATGGTCAGTCATGCACTGACCACCTTGAGTTAAAACATCTGTCAAATCGGGTCCTTCGGAAAATTCCACATAAGACAACCATTTTTAGAGATGAAAGAAAAGTTTCAGTGGCCAGACGTATCATGGAAATGTCTCCCAGGGAAGTCACTGGAAGATGGGTGAATCGGGGTGAAGAACGCTTGATTCCAGTGATTGCTAAGGCAGTCCCATCATTTGAAGCTTCCTCATCTAGATGTTTGATCACTGGGTCACGTGTGTCTTTATTTCCTCTTCTGCAGACCCCTTATACCCGCGGGTGCTGCTTTCTCCTTCCAGGCACAGGATTCGGACTCTGTATGCTTTGCGTGTGGTCAAGGAGGGGAACGAGCATCTCGCACATCTTGAGTGCGTCATGTCCAGAACTTCATTTTAAGTCATTTGCTTAGAACTCAGGGTGCACCTGCCCATTGCGGGGGAGGAGGATTTCCACCTCAGAGTCCAGCCCTGCTGGGCTCGCACCGGGCTCCGCCACCGTGAACCGTGTGGCCTCGGGTGAGATCTTTAGTTTCTTGAGCCATCGTTCCCCTCCTCTGTGAGATGAGTTTGTAATCCTCCCTCAGCTAGCTGCTGAAAGGATTAAGCCCCATAACGCATGTAAAGCACTTAACAGTGTCTGGTAGAACAAGCACCTCCTGAAAGGTGCTGACTCCTGTTGCTTCCTCTCCACCCTGACACCACTTGAAGGTCAGCGTGCCTCCTCTCGTCCCTCTCCCTAGTGACAGCCCACTCCCCCGGTCTCTCTGTCCCCTGAGTCATGGGGCCTTGGTAAGTAATTCCAAACGTCTTCAATATAGAGGTAGCCCCTGCCTGTCTCTCCATCAGCATATTGCCGGCCACAGGACATTCTTTGAATAGGCTGTTTGTGGACATCAGCTGTTTGTGTTTTCACTGACTCCGATTTGCATGGGCCCTTCTCAGGCTCCTGCAGCCTTAAGTTCAGAGGTTACACGGACGGGGCTGCACCCTGGCTCTTCTGTGGGGATCAGGCCCTGCTCACTGCCCTGCTCTGTGTCCAGCTGCCTCGGTAGTGATTCTTAGCCTGTTGGATCCTGCCCAGTGGAATCCATCAACACCCAGTGTCTTGATTCCTTATCTGTTTCCTGATAGTCAGCCTGTTAATCTACTTGGTGATCTGTATCATCCAATACTATCTTAGCTTGAGTGTTGAGTTACAGTCTCAGGTGGCAGCTCATAAGCCAACTAAAATATGTGACCCCTTTGTGACCAAATGTCTTGATCGTGGATAGATAAGAAGCTTGGATTCATGATAAACCTTGTTCAATGTATACCCCCCCTTGTCGCCAGAAGTTGTAAGTGCTGTTCAGTTAGTGATTTCTAGAGTCTCAGCTTCACATACCTCTGCATCTCTCAAACACTCCCCCCTCCCGCCTGGCCCCGTGTCTGCTGCTCTACTGGGCTCGGCTGGCCTTTGCCCCAGCACTCCCACCGTCGCTGCCTCAGTGGACTTCCAGCTGTCCAGATCAGCTCCTCTGGCTGGGTCAGTCCCCTTCCCCTGGTTTCCTTCTCTTAGCTCAGGTCCTCACCAACCCCCAGCCCTCAGCACACACAGTCGCTCACTCTGGGTATTTAAGACAAAATTCTCCTCACATCACTGACCACATTTGATTCCATCCAAAAAACAACTCTGTTATATCACCGCCGCCACCCAACCAGCTCTCCTGGCACATCAGTCCAGAAATATGAGCCTGGCTTTTACGTTCAGTTCTTGTCATTAAGAGGCGAGGAAGGCATCCTCTCAAATAGACCCAGATAGTTTTTAACGTGTGTTTCGTCATAGTGAAGAGATTAGGGGTGGGATGTTGGAATGAAAGACAAAAAAAATTCATCTTAAAGTAGTTGGCTCATGTTGTTTTAAGAGAGGAATTTATTCTGTGGGCGTCAGTGAGGCGTTACAGTGCCCCCAACAGTGCGAGAGAAATGGTCCTCCTGCTGGGACCCACCGCCAGCTAGTTGTGTTTTCGTTACTAGTTAAGGCACTTGTCCTGAGTTGGAGTGCTGAACTTGTCTATCGTCTTCTAAAAGTCAGCCTTTACAGCAAAACTGTGAACATAAACAGCTTTATAATTTCTCGGTCACATATACAAAATGATTAATCTCCCATAGACTAAGAAACGTCTAAATAGATTTTTTATAATATTTTCCTGAAATTTTATTTATGAAACAGAGTCAATATTTGAAGGGATTGTTACATGATGAATAAAAGTATAAACTCAGAATTATATAACATACCCTCATTAGCCTAGACTAATAATTATGAGTTTGTCTTCAGTAAACTATAGGCAGGGAGTCTTCACTGACAATAATAGTCTGAAAAAAATTAATCAGGAAGATACTTAATCTGCTTAAGAAAACAAATCTCCTTAAGGCTCTTCATATTTACATGGACAAAATCAGCTGCCATGGATGGGTGTTACCAGTCTGTTTAAACCATCCCGAAGAGCCTCTATCTGAAAACCAGAACTTCTTAGGTCCGTTGTTGAGTTATGGTTTAAACAGCAGTAAAATTGTGTTCCTCTTTTCAAAATTCTCCAATTCAGATATTTATTTCTGTTCATTCTAATATTTCCAAAATTAAATAACATTAGGATTTTTTTTTTAGTCTAGCTTGATATTGAAGAAGAGCCAGCCATGCTGGTCAAGTTCACTGTTGACTGAAGCACACGTGATATAGCCGAGATTTGTCTCTAGGACGCATTGTACTAACTTTCTCTGTTTCATTCCTTGCTTCCGTGGAATGTAAAAATGAAACACTAGACTTTCAGAAAAAATTGATATGTTTAATTCAGTGATTATGCAATACTAGGGATGACATGTCAAGATATTTTTCTGTGAAGGGTTTATCCTAGATGTAAAATCTCAGAGCCATGTGGGACCTTAGAGATCATCTCGTCGAAACTTCTCTTGAAGGTGAGTCCAGGAACCAGAGAGATGCAGAGCTGCCTAGACCCAGACAGCCAACTCCTGACCGAGCAGAAACAGCCAAGCCGTGGATCACGTTAGTCTTACTAAACTAATGCTGTCATCTAATTTCACTAATTGGATCATTTTGTATGTTAGATCATTTTTTGAGTAAATTATGTGATTCACAGTTTTTAAAGGCTTGTTTTGGAAATGGTAAGCAGAACATTCTACTAAGCCAAACCCATTGATCTTTGTAGAAATACATTATGGGACAAACTTCACACTTCTTTGAGATCTCATATTATGGCAAAAAATAAATTCTTCTTCTATTTTAGTACAATGTGTCTAAAGCCCATACAAGATAAAGAAATAGGAACATGCTAATCTGAACAAAATGCAGAAGTAAATTAAATGGAGTTCAGACCTATAAACTTATTACTTTATCCCTTGGAATATTAGATTTTTTTAAATGCAAGTGTGTTAAAAGATATACTAAGTTTAATAATGTAAGACAACACCCAGTTTCTCTTACATTCTCAGTACACCTCTAAGGACAACTTCCCCCCACTAACATCACCTCAAATCTACATGGTAAGAGAAAACATACTTTAAAACATGAGTTTTGAACTCCTGAAGTTAGAAAACCTAGGTTTTTGAGAACATCTAATTTAGAAAATCCAGAACTCTAAAATATTTTTTATGATATTCCAATGCCTTTATTAAAAGTTCTAGATAATAGGAAAAACATTAGTTAGGGGTATGATCAGGAATCAGGGTGGGGGGGGCGTCTGAAGGGGGAGTAGAGAGGAGATAGAGCCAGCAGAGGTGGACATAAACGTAGGGCGATGCCTAAATGTCCCTTGATGTGGTTTGGCAGAAAACCATATCAGAACCTCTCCTCCTTATTACTGATGCTTTGTATTTGTTGCAGTTTTTGTACTTTCCAAAAAGAGAAGTTTTCTAGCTATTATCTCACTTAATCCTCCTAGCAGCCCTACAAATAGATAGAACAGGTGAGTCACCCCCATTCCCAGATGAAGAAAGGGAAAGCAGGGGAATCAAATCACGTATCTGAGGCCTCCAGTCTGTGAGGAGCTGCGGTGGGAACTCTGACTCTTTCACTTCAAGGGTTTGTCCCAAGGGAATTATTCCAGATCCGCATAGCTCTATATGAAACACTTTTGTGGACACATCCATTTGTTATTCTCCATCACCCCACGGGAGAGGTAAAGGAATATTATAGCCATGAAGATACAGAGGAATATTATCCCCATGGAGAGATAGAGGAATAATGTCATAACCGTGAAAAGACAGAGGAACATCCTAACCATGAAGAGACAGGGAATGTTAGAACTGCCACGACGCCGGTAGGAAGAGAGAAACGCTCTTCCCCAGGACGCCCAGCAAAGTGCATGATTACCCAGTGAGTGGAGGAGTTGACAAAATACAGCAAAACACAGGATTACGAAGTCAGCTTCTCATCCTTTCAGACAACAAAATCAAATATGGCAGATTTTATCAGTATCTGTCTTTAAGTTGCCTAACCAGCACCGTGTGTATTTTGTTTTTCTGTAAATACAAATTACTCTCTTTCAAATTGGGTGGCACGGTGACAATTTTCTAACGAAATGTGAGGGATGACACATTTTACCACTGGAGATTTTAAGGTTTTCCGTGGCCCCTTTAACTGAGAATGGAACCTGATTTTGTTTTGCAAGTCACTCTCACAGCTGCATGACTTCATCTCAAGCAAGCTAAATAAAGGAATTTTCAGTATTATAACGGTCACTAGGCAGACAACTGACATGTCAGCGATTAGAAGAGCGCAAGGTTTCAGGGCCAGTGTGGAAAGATACTGCTGTAACTTGGTGTTTTACTTGGGTGGCTTCATTGTGTAGGTAGGTGGCGAGTTGGAATGAAGATGGGGGGTGTGGGGGGTGGGGGGCAACCCTAATACCCGAGCTCTTCCCAGCCAGAATGTCAGTTTGATTGGGGCAAATCCCCTGAAATCTATTGAAACTCCCATCTGCTTGTTCACAATTCATCCAAGCAACTCTGAAGAGAGGGTAAAACCTCCTCGGGCCAGTATTTCTGGGATTCTGTTATGGTTCAAAGCAGAGTGCATCTTTGTTTTTCCAAGTGTCCAGCACCGGCCGCCCACCTCCCCTCTTGGAAACGCTTCTCAGGGCTGCGTGGTGCTATTTGAGCCCCTTGTGTCTGGGGCTCCCCGGGCTGTACCTACATGTAAGATGACTTGGCCCTTCTCCTTTGAATTAAAGACCTCCTGCTAGACACTTTTTGCTGAGGGCAATTAGTTTCCAAAACAGCAATTAAGAAGACTTTTCTACCAGTAACTGGCAGCAGAGTTGCCTGTTTTGACCTATTTTGGCTGACTGGTTCCTCTCTGAACAGTTTGGTAATCAGGCTGCGGGGCTATTTCAGAGCCCGCCCCCCCACGACATTCCTCTATGGTGTGTCTAACATCTTCCTGACCTCGACAAGAAATCGCTACTCATGAATGCCGTTTAAATAAACCCTGGCTGTTCAGATTCTCTTGGAGTCAGTAATATTTTTTTCCTTTCCATGCAGCTTTTTTTCAAAAAGGAAATTTACTGATATTATTTTCTTCTAGAAAGATCACAATGCTCTTACCGTCCTTCAAAGATCAGCTTGAACATCTTATACTGGACTTAAAATGTACCGGTAAAATTGTGTGACAGTTCCAGGCCATAGCAAAGTAAAAACGGCTGACAGGAGGACAGTTAATGCCACCTGAGATTCATTCTTAAAATGGGGGCAGGAACAAGGTGGCTCGAGGGATAGAAAACCCACCCAAAATCTCCATCATATTTTTTCTGCAGCAACTTTTAGTTTTGCTCGTCTCAGAGATTTCCACACTGTTGAAAAGAGGGCTGGAAGTCCTCATTTTTCCTGCTCGTTCACCTCAATAGTGATGAAGTTCTCCACAGAACTGGGGCCAGGAGAGGCAGGCGGGCCACAGCGGCCTGGACCCTTGCAAACTCTTGCCTGACCCTCACTCATCAGATGCAGACAGCAGCAGTGACGGGAGGGTGAGGAGGGGGTGTGCACACAGACCCCAGCAGCTCTCAGATTCGGATCCTTCACTACCACAACGCCAGGTTTCTAAGACCAAGGGCGGTGGGAGAGATGGGACAATATTCCAGCGTAATTCAAAACAACCAACAGAAGAGTTTGGTATCTCCTATTTACTCTTCCGATATTTGCATTTCTCTGATTACTAATGAGGTCAAGTCTGTTTGTGTCCATCTCTAGACTATTTGGATATCCTCTCTGTGATCTGCCAGTTCAAGTCTTGTACCCATTTCTTGATCAACTTGTCTGTCTTTATACTCACCTGGGAGCTTTCATATTCTGGATACAAGCCTCTGTTCAGTGACGTGTGTCGCACAACTTTTTTTCACTCTGCCTCGACTTTTCTCTCTTAGTGATATCCTTTGTCGTGCTGATGACCTAAATTTTAACATAGTCTAATTTATCAATTTTTTTATAGTTTGCTTTCCCAACTCATTCATCCGTTCTAGTTCTCACTATAGATTCTGCTGTGTTCTCTATGTATGAAATCATATTATCGGCAAATAGTGATGGTTTTACCTCTTCCTTTTTAGTCGTTACGCTTTTGTTTCTTTTTTCCTTGCCTTATTATACTGCGTAGAATATATTAGCAATGTTAAATCAGAAAATGCCTAGTAACCACACACATAGCATGCAGACTTCATCAATAGGCTTTGAAGTGGATGTTGGAACTCCACAAGCTATTTTCAGAACCCAAGCTCACTCTTCAAATTCTGTGGTCCTCAGAATAGCTTTCTGGAGGGCCAGGCCGGTGGCGCACTGGATAGTGCGCCGCTTGAGAAGCGCAGTGGCGCTCCCGCCGAGGGTTCGGATCCCACATACAGACCGGCCGCTCACTGGCTGAGCGAGGCGCGGGAGCAGCACCGAGGGTTGCAATCCCGTTGCCGGTCCCGGTCCGGTATGGGCGCGACACTGAGGGTTGTGATCCGTTGCCGGTCACGAAAAAAGAAAAAAAGGAGAAAAAAAAAAAAAGAATAGCTTTCTGGACCATCTTTGAACAGAAAGTGGCAGGGGAAACATTTTCCAAGTCCTTCTCTCTTTAATTAGGTTTAGGTCAGAGATTCAAATGCAGAGAGAGAAGTAAACTAGGGGTAAAATGACAGTGACAAGGACACAAACTAATGCTTCTACTGCTGCGGTGATGGTAAACGTGGCAGCTCTCGTTGCGTGGCACTTGCCTGTGCAGCACGTTCTCCCTCTTCCCTCCGTTTGTCCTCCTGAGTGTAAATGGTGAGTATAGCTTATGATGTTCCTAACAAGGCAATCGCTGGCAGACAGAAGGCGAGAAAAGTTGGGCTCACAGAAATATGGATTTATCTCGTTTTTTAATATGTCGACTTTTAACAGAAGAATCATTTTCTATGTTTATGCCATATTATGTCATCCTTAAGAGATGTATTTTGAAAAGTGACCAATAAGTCATTTCAGTACTTCCTGGTTTTCTAAGTGGCTTGTACCTTATTTCTGACATCAGCAGTGTTCTCGAATGTACGTTTACTTGCAGTGGTGAAGCCCACTGCTGAGATTAGTGGAAGTTCTTCACAACCTAAACACACAGTGATATTTCCAGAAGCCCAAATTCCGACAGTGGCTACGTAAGTCCTGTCTCCGAGCCAGCGAGAAGTGGAGGCTCAGGGTAGCACTGCCTGCCCGGGTCCTTGCAGGGCCGGCCAGCTCGATGCTGGAAGGGGTGTGTTCCACCAGTAAAGAGAGACGAGGGGAGGGGTGGTCAGCACTTCACTCTAAGAAAATGTTCCTGACGTCAAAGAAAATCCCTGCTCTGCCCCACATGCCACCCTTGATTGGTGGCCACTCCCAGATGTGCCTGCTTGTGACAGTACTGTATTCCATTCCTTGGAAGTACGTCTCTTCGAGCACCATTCTGCCTGGTCCTGTCCTAGGCAGAAGGTATTTTACACCATCACAGAAATTTTACTGTGAATAAAATCTAAGATGTGTCCACCTCTGTCTTCTTGGGACACATGATGACCCTCCATGCCCCGTGCAGCCCTGATGTCCTGGGACCTCATGTCGATCCACACATAGCCTCAGGGCCTCTCTGTGCTCTCAGATCGAGTGTAGACCACAGGGTCTGTGCTCCTAGCCCATCTCTTCCCTAACTCTCTCCGGTGGAGGGGGGAGGGCAATTTCTTGCAGCACTTTGTCTTCTCCAAACATTTTCCAGCTTCTCTCTAGGTGGCTATGGCTGAGGAGTACCGGCCAAGCCAGCACCCCTGGCTGCAGCGTGGAGAAGGGACCACACAGGCTGTGGTCCTGTCATACCACCCAACTGCGCACGACCCTGCATATCTGGAAGGGACTGCTCCACGTCAGAACTCCTTTGCCACGTTTCTGTTCTCTTTCTGTGGCCCTTGGGCAGTCGCCTCTGCTTTGCTGTATGGTTGTGATTACACATAACAGGAGTTTCTATTGTGTAAGATAAGTTCTTGTCACAGCCTCAGCCCTGGGCTTGGCGCTTTACACACACAACCTCAACTTCACGGTAACCCTGTGAGGTAGGCACTAGTATTATCTTCATCTGACAGACAAGGAAACTGAGTCTAGAAGTTGAGTTCACAGTGGGGCTGAACACGGCCCAAACAGCCCTCCCCAGTGTTCGTGCACGTGGCTTTCAGAGTGTGGGCACACAGCACATGAAGTTCGTGTCCCCCAAAGTGCAGGGCACATGGCTTGGACACAGACGCATTTAGTAACTGCTTATAGCAAGTGCGTGGTTAGTGTCTCTCTGTGGAGCTGAGTAGCACATGCCATTCGGTTGAGCTGCAAAGCAGACCTTCTGACAAGTCAGGAGGAGGCATGACTGCTAACCTTGACATCCGAAGTGTGACCTAGCTTTGGAAGCACCTCTGTGCTTGTTTGTGTGTTTGTCAAGCACACCAGAAGTGGTCCACATTTAGTTAACCTAGTGGGTGCTCTGGGCTCAGGTGCAGCTGCTACTTGACCCTGCAGCCAACGGAAGGCTGGCCTTCTCAGCAGCGAGGCCTGCTGGGGCCCACAACCTGTGGAAGGGTTTCCCTCCCAGGTAAGAGTGTGCTGTGCACCTGCCCGGGTCACCAAATATGATGATTCCTATCTTCTCTTTGTGCTGCACTCGGACTCCCTGGGTGCCCAAAGTGACAGTACTTCCAGTTCTGGCCCCCAGTGTCCACCCCGGCTTGTATAAAACCTTCACTGTAACCAGGGCTTGGTCACCCACTTCCAAGGAGGTGACATTTTACTCTCAAAATGAGGAAGATAAAAATTCTGGGGTCAAATTTATAAGATGCCTTTCTTCTAGGGAGTTTAAACAACTTTGTAAATGCTGTTTCACTGTCTTCACAACACATGTGAAACAAGGATGCTGGACGTTTGCCCACTTGTGTTGTACTTTGCAAAAGTGAGAATATTCTTTTGTTAACAGTGCAGACTCACCCCAGTCTCGTGTCAGACGGTCTCTCAATTACTTCTAACCCACCTGTCCCCCTGCAATGAATATATGTGAGAATAGGAATTAGACAGGTTTGCATCCATGTATATTTCCAGAGTTTTTGGTGCTTTATTTTTTAGCTTTTTTGGTCTCTTGGCCATTCTGAACTATTTTCTCCACTACTCTGGCATGTTGAGGTTGAGAATTAAGAATTGACCATTTCCTCTTCTTCTGGAAAATATTCTAATGACTCTCTTTGATAGTATGTCTGATTGTATGTCTCAAGCACAGCCAATCTTTTGTGAGCATGCATGGAAGTCTAACTACGCTGAACTCAGAAAGCTGAATATAAAGGGACTATTCATGAAAATAGATTCAAAAAAATTCAAAAAAACAAGAAATGAATATCAAAATAAGGTTGAACAAGTAGGTTTTTATGGGATCCTTAAAACAAACGGCATGTTGGAGGACGGCATAGGAAGCAGGGGTGAAGTAACCGTGACTCGTCAGGGCTCCTGGGTGCCGCCTGGGGCTGGGCTTCCCTGGGCTTTATTTCCCACCCTGGCCATGACCCACTTGACCTTATTGTACCTACAAAGAGCTATCATGGAGAAAAGGGTTAAACCTGCCATCTTTCCCTTTACTGGGGAAAATGGGTCCCTTTTTATCCGTCTCAGGGCTCTGCTGGAGGAATGCAGAGGGGAACACGCATGCAGGGGTGGCTTCCCACCTGCAGATGGCTCCCCTGGGAGCTTCCTTCCCAAGGATGCACAGAGCCCCGACCCCAGAGCGCCTGTTCCTGAAACTCCAGTTTCTCCACAGCCTCCAGCCCCGGCAGTTTATCCTCAGCTCCCTCCGAGGCAATAAATGGGAACATTACCACCTTCAACCCTGGGCTGATGTTCTCTCAAGAGCATTCACTCTCAGGAGGCACAGTCGCCTCTGCATGCCTTCATGGGACACGCCTACTGCTTCCTACAGGGGTGACACAGAAGTTCCCAAATGCTGCTCTGAGTCCCGGCGCCACTTAGCAATGAAGTTTTCAATGACCCAATGATAAATGAGGAGAAAATGAGAAAAATAGACTCCATTTTATGTGTGTCCATGTGTGTGACACACACGTGGGTGCTTATATTTTATGCATATAGGATGTATAACATGTGCTCCTGCATGCACATGCTTACGTCTCTAAAACAGTGGCAGGTGCAGCCCCGGGCTTCCACTTCTGCGGTTCTGGAACAGGGCATGGGCACGGATATTTTTAAAAATCACCCAAGATGATGCTAATAATGATCAGCCGAGTTTGGAAACCACTGGGCTGGTGTAAAAGACACTGTACATATGCACCCTGCTGTCTGGAGTCATAAAAGTAAGACTTTACATACGTTGTCCTGACTATAAAGAGCCAGCGAGGGCCCACCACTGTGAGCAGTGGAGCCAGAGTGACAGGCAGGCCCCAAATGTAGTCCAGCTGTATCTGCTGGGGCCGGGAGTGGCACACCAGGCTCTAGCCAGGAGGATCGAGGACAGAAAGCTCCAGACAAGAAGCAGAAGTGGAATCAGAACAGGGGTCGGAGGGTAAACGCTTTGGCAGCAGGTCAGAGAGGCTTGTCTTGGAACTCACAAAGCATGGTCCAGGGTCGGATCTGGATGCTTTCGAAGGCTTGGGTATTGACATCCACACTTAGCCACACTCCAGCAGTCCCACAGCCCCCTGGCTGACCACAAGCCATCCTCCAGCTCAAACATGGGCATTCATGAGGATTTGAGATGCTCGTGGTCCAGGGAAGTCCCTCCCTACAGTGTGTTCTGTGTGTGCGCTGTGTCCCCAAGACATTTTTCAGGACAGATTAGGAAAAAACAGACACTTCGACTGTTAAAAAGTTCACAGCCCACAGAGTGAAAATGGTGTGAGTCAACAGCATGGTACCCCAAGCTCGAAGCTGTTCCTGCTGTTAAGTCATTTGAAGAGTCGAGGACCACGATTTTACAGCCCTCTAGAACCACACGCAAAATGTTCCAATGGGCCGTCTACCACTCTCGGGGCTGTGTCCTGCTCAGCTATAGCCTGAACTGATTTTTAAATGAGATCCTACGTGATCCACACGGAGCCAGCTTCGTACGCGTTTTGTATTCTGTGAGCGTTTCACTCGCTGACCCTAAAGATTAGAGAGAAGTATCTTCCGTAAGTTCAAGGGGGGAAGGAACAGTCGGTTCAAGCCAAACGATTCCCCCACGGGCAGAGCTGAGAACCCCGGGCAGGCTCCAATGGTGATCTTTACCACGAGCTGTAAGAAGAGCAAGATTGCGGAAGGAAACAGGGAGAGAGAGGCACAGTCATGGAGACCTGAGGCCGATGTTTTTAATCTAGAGGAAAAGATACAGAAAAGGTTGTGTGAGCTGATAAAACGCTTCCCCTGGAGAGAATGGACGCTCCAGGGAACCCGTGTTAACCCAGATAATTCTACTAGAGAAGGAAGGGAACTCGCCTGGGCCTTCCCAGTTAGCAAACAACCGGCCTCTGCTGAGAAGCTAAAACTGGGACCCCCCAGGGATGGCTTATCTGAAAAACTGACTGGAAAAAGGTGCAGGACAGCCAAGGAAATCTGGCCATCTTTGCAGCTGGGAAAAGGAGTGATTGTTTTCCTGAACTGCTAGCCTGAGTTTTGCAAGAGGAAGGAGGCTTTGTTTGCTGCACCCTGAAGACGTGAGCTAGAAAAATGTCTGGCAACTCTTCCCCTCCCTTCTCCAGCTTTGGCCCCACAGCGAGGAGCTCCTGTCTGCTGCGCTGCAACCAGAAGGCCACACTGCACGCTGGACAAGAAGCTAAGTTTTTTGTTTGGGGCCTTGTTTTGTTTTTTAAGTGTCTGCAGGATGGCTTTTAGTAGAGTTGTATGCCGCATAAAAAAGAAAATGGTGCTCTTGGGTGGCAGTGACTTGTGGCCGCTGCTGCGAGTCTGCCTGTGGCCCTGTAGGTCGGGGCCTCATTCGTCTTTCATGTCATTTGTGGAGACATTTGGGGCCACTTATTCAAGACATTTTTTCAAGTTGCCATCTTGTGAAAACAGATGAACCTCAGAGATGAAAACCCAGGTGGAGCTCAGAGAAAGTTGAGTTACTTGTTTTTAAGTGGGTCAAATAGTTGGGATTTATTTTTTTTTTTTTTTTTGCTTTTATGTAGAAAATCATTGTTTACAGAAAAGAGGACCAAATTGAATCATTGAAAGAGGAAGTGGGAGATGCAGCATGCTATCACAATCATCGTGATGAGATTTCCAGATGTAGGAGGAAGTTGTCGGGGCTTTGCGTATTCAGTACTTAATCTCGGGGAAGTTGCCTAAAAGCTCTGTAGCACCCCGTTTTCTCATGAGTAATGGAATTGTGGCAGGGGTCCCTGTGCCTCAGAAGCGTGGCTGAGTCCATCTCACATCTGGTCCTTCTTCTAACCCGAGAGTCCAGACCTAGCCGAGGAGATGCTTGTCACCCCTCAGCCTTTGCCAACACCACAGCTCTTCACCTGTAAGACTTAGCACAAAAATAAAAAAGTTAAAAGTAGGTCTTCATTAGTAAAAGACTGGGATCTCCTAGAATTAAACATCTTGTCAGTCTTTTCCAGTTCCAGAAATCTGATATTTGAACTTGGCGTGACAAATGTCCTGCACAGCACCTGACACTGTAATAGATGCTCAGTAAAGTTTGATGGAAGGAAAATCAATGAGGGAAGCAAGCGGAGGTGTTGGGCGTCTGGGCTGCCGTCCTGCAGGACTTTAAAAGCAGTCCAGAAACGGAGCCCTGACACAGGACGATGCTGAACAACTCATGTATCAAGTTTCCTTGCTTTTGTGGGAACTCCACTACTCAGTGATAAGAAGAAGGTGCCTCTTGCCTGTTTATGACATTGTTGAGTGCAGCTTGAGTCCTTGGGGGTGGGTGAAAGGAGAAGCAGACCGTCAATGGGCCCCTTGGTTCAGAGCCTGAGATCCTGTGGTCCAAGGTCACAGGCGCCACAGGCAGCCCAGTCTAAGAATACGATTTTTCTAGCCACAAACCAATGGACGACCCTCATATATAAGGTGACTGCAGAACATGAGAATACAGAATGTGTGTGTGCCAAGTCAACCTCTCCACGGACTTTTCATTCTGAAGATGGAAAAGGAAGGCAAAGGAGGAGGAGGAGGGAATGAGAAGATTTGGGAATAGTGGAAATGTAGCAAAAGAGCATTAGGCACAGTGACCGTCCTAGTGAAAGACGCTGGGCCTTGACTCACGCCCTTGGCTGAGCTCCTCCCACAGACAGACTGTTCTGAGTGGAGGAGGAGGAGGGAATGAGAAGATTTGGGAATAGTGGAAATGTAGCAAAAGAGCATTAGGCGCAGTGACCGTCCTAGTGAAAGACGCTGGGCCTTGACTCACGCCCTTGGCTGAGCTCCTCCCACAGACAGACTGTTCTGAGTTCCGTGGGCAGCATCTTCTGAAGTCCTGCAGGGCAATTGCAGCAGAAAGCAGAGCACTCCTGTAATTCATGAAGACGTTTTGAGGCACAAAGAGTTGTGGAGGGACAGAGAATATTCAAAAGGGTCTCAAGGTCACTCTGTGTCCTTCACTATTAAGTTGCCTAGAAGCAAACCCCAGCTTCTCGGTTGCTGCAGTTTGGCAGGTCTACGTGCAACCCCTGGATCATCTCCAGGCCTTCCTGGGGTGTTTTCTGCTGTGTGACCTCAGGGACATAAAAGGACTCCACCCCTTTCCTGAATCTTATTAGGGCATCCGTGGGCTGCTACCAAAGAGAAGAGGAGCATTGTCTATGAGGGGAAAAGACTGCAGCGAAGTGGTGGAAGGAAGCGCAGGGCTCCTGCCCGTGTCTGGCTGTCTCCAGCGTGCGAGGGGGTACGGTTCCCGGCAGGGGTTTCCTGGGGAGGGTGGTGCCCCTGGGTGAGAGGAAGTGCTGAATAATGACAAAGTAAGGAAAGAAGAGGGAACGAACACAGGCAAATGCTGCCCTAGACCCTGGATTTTAAAATATGTCCAAGCTGCAGATCACGGCATGATCATAAGATGCTTCTCAACCATGCGACGTCAACCCCACGCCTCGCCACGCCCCTGCTGTCTCCACGCCCACGCACAATGCTCCACATTTGCTGCTTTCTCCATGTTTCCACCCATAGCTGGGAATCCTGTCTGTTGGGCATCCAGTCCCTATGGGGTAGCGACTGAAAGTGGGGACCTGGGACTGACCCCCAGAGACCATCGAGTTAGAGGTCAGGGGACAGGAGGGGACACACGCTTTAAACCAGGAAAGCAAGTTCATGTAAACAGTGCAGATAAGCAGTCCAAGTCCAACCTGGAGCACGGTGGTGCGGGTAAGAATGGCTGTCCATTTGTGCTTGCCCAGTACACCCGGCACAATCTTATTACGGCTTGTTTTGTTGTGAAGTGTTTATTGTTCGGGACTGATGGTTTCTACCCCTGGCTCGTGTTCTCCCCAGGGCAAGGGGCCTGCACTTGGCCTTTAGATCTCTGGCACTCAGCAGGCTCTCAAAGATGTTTTCTACAGGACATTTTGAGGGAGTGTCTGTCTGCGCTGAAGAAAACAACTCAGTAATACACTGTCAGAGCAGCAGAGCGAGAATGTAGGTTTGTGCCATGGAGTTCCAGCTCTATGTACGCCAGACCACATTGCTGTGTCAGTACTGACTCTTTTCTTCTCTGGAGGCATTTGTACTTTATCAGTCTCCGCTTGTCCCCAGCTCTGTCCTGCTGCCAGAGTGCCGACGTTTCCCGGCTTTTGTTGTGCTGTGGCACAAACTCTGTTTTGAAAGGACAGGAGCATAATAAAAACGGATATGAAAGAAGGGCCAGATGACATCACTTAAAACATTTGAGGAAGTCCACTCTTTTGCATGTTTACAATCCCAGCACGTTAGTTGTTTGTAATTTGATAAGAGCACTTTTGATACAGAAGGGGCGTTACAAGGCTTGTTGCTCAGACGGTGCTCATGAATTTTTATCTCAGGCCCATAGTGACGAAAGAGCACAGGGGGCCTTGGCTTGGATCCCACGTGGCCCTGGCTCACTGGTCGACCTTGGGTACAAGGTTCAGCATAGTTAAGCCGCTAAAATTATGCCTAAGCCAGCTAGTCACTGAATTAAGAGAGAGAGAGAGAGAGAGAGAAGAAGAAAGCAAGCTAGCTAGTCTACTTATTAGAGATGAATTAGCATGCTAAATTGACCCCTCTTAAAATTTTACCTCAGAGGAATTGAAGGTACGTAGAACATTAAATTGTTACCTTTTCAAGGTTAAATGGCATAAGCTATATCTAGATTCAGCATTATACACATGCTTATTGAATGAAAACTGTACAACAGTCAAATGTCTCCATGCAGAGGCTGCCCTCCTAACAAGGGCCATTTAGAGCAAGCCAAGCACATGGCAGTGGAGACCCGCACCTGACTGGAAGCCCAGGAAGAACAAGATCCCAGCACTCTGGAGGCCCAGGGAGACCCCGTCTTCTTGCAAACACTCAGCTTAAGGATAAAAAGACTGGAAAGACCTACTGTCTTCATGAACCAGTATAGGAGAGGAGGATAGAAGTGACTGTAGAATTTCACAGACCTGGTGCACACACTCACAAGACAGCATCAAACCTAGACATGTGTGCGCGCTGACTCGGAATTTGCCTTATCAATGGAGGTTAGCATCTAAACCTTGATCTAACCTGGTCCACGGAAATTTTGATATCTGTAGGTCAATACTGCAATTACTATCATGTGTGGTCTCTGAGTGTACGTCACACAACAAGAGTTAAAAGCCCAGCAGCCTGCTGGGGAGCAGGGATAAGTTGTGGGATTGGAAGTTCACTGTTGGAATATGCAGGTGGATGATCCACACATGCGTGAGTGAGTGATGCCCACACTTGTCAGTACGCTGATCAATCCTCTCCCCCTAGCCCCAGTTATATGCTTCAGCTGGGATTTAGAGTAGATTTTATTCATAGACCTTTTTCCAGTGCAAAGAGAAAACTACCAAGTGTGAGTTAAGAGCAAAGGAATCCTAAGTCACTGCTAATGGGCAGAGGTGTGCATATGTGCCTTCCAGATGCCTCCAGGTATGATTCACTTGGCGGAGCATGTGTGGGAGAAACAGCAAGGTAGGAATCCAGAAATCTTAACCCAGACGCAGGCCAGCAGCTGTGTAAAGTGGCTGTCATGTTACCATGGCGCTGCCACTGGCCCCAGAGCCCCTGTGACTTTGTCCAGTTTGCAATGGTGAAGCTGCACCATCTCATGCCGAGCCTGCCCAGGCAGGGCTGTTCTTCACTTGCCAACACAAACGAACACCTGCTCTGCCTAGACCAGTCTCTACCAACAGAACAGAAATCTCATTGTGTTCAGAAAAAGTGTTACTAGATCTCTTTCATTCCATCCTTCTCAGATTTTTTTCCCCAAATTTAGCACAGAGGGAAAGTTTCGGACTAAGCTCTTAACCCAGAGGTGGATCCACTTGGTTTCTTATGAACAATGTTGAATATTCACTTAAGTCTATATGCCAGCATTAAAAACACACACATTTTTATTCACTGCCAGAGAATACCAAGAACTGACATGCCATATAAATAATAAAAATGGAGAGTAGTTAATGTGTGAGGTAATGCCTGTACTGACTGATGTCTCGTAGACTGTCTCTCACTAGCTGAACAGGGCATCACAGACCAGCTCATATGTATTCAGGGGCATCTGTTCTAAATATAACGTGAAAATGCAGCGTGTGCACTGATAAGACTGAACCCCGTTTCTAGTTAAATGGTGTGATGGCCTCTTGAGCAAGACTTGGGAGTTCCTGATGACTTGTTCCTCTCAACACTGAGACAGAGTGATATCTCTATGGCTATGAAAGTAGATGGCTTAAAGACAATAGCCTTCGTAAAAAGTCCTTAACGTGGCCAGTTTTCGATTACTTATTTGGTGCGAACACTGACACATAAAAGAGTAGTTAATAAGAGAATATTGAAGTGTGGTCTCTTTTGTTGCAGTGCATTTTCTCTAACTCATACTTGCTGATAGGAAACTGGCAAATAGCAGAACGATGTCGTGTACAATGAAAGTCACACCGTGCGTGCATGATGTTTCTCCCTATGTGTTGTCTGCACCGCCACGTAGCAGAGCAGCTGGAGGTGACGTAGAGGGATGCAGTGAACACAGCAGCTGCTGAGGAATTTAACTCTGTGCCGGAAGCTGAGTCCCCAACATTCCTCCCTTGCCTCGGCCAGGCCACACCTGCTCCTAGAAGTGCTCACTACATGGTTTTTCCCAATCTTTGGGCACGTCGCCCTGGTGCTTTGCAATTTAGCAGTGTAACCGCTTCCTTACACCCCTTCTGTGAAACTGTGCCTCCACTTTTCCCTAAGTTTCTCTGTTTATTGGGAAATCAATGTGGCTTTAACTGTGCTATCATTTTCATCGGGATTATTACTAATTTTATTAGTGCCCCAGTTACAAAGTTGCATAAGTATTGAATGGTCTGCCCCAAAACTCCTTTTCCCATATTCCTTGTTGGTTTGGTGTGTGATTTGGAAGAATGTGAGGATTTTCCAGTAGTGGTCCTATGTTGTATTATAGCAGAAATGCCTGTACCGGAAAAGAACGGGTGGGGACAAGACGTGAAATCGATGTGAGTTAGATGATCTTTTTCCCAAGGGCGAGTGGCTGGTGTGTGTGAGAGGGTCCTGACTGTACTGACGCGGAGGTGGCGTGTGGAGGTGACATTCCAAGCTGAAGGAACAGCATGTGCAGGGGACATTCTCTGAGGAGGAAGGACACTGAGGTGTTCATACTCAATGCACTTAAAATCCTTAATAGTCCATCATCATGGGACAATATTTTATTAAGCATTCATTTGGCGTTGAAAGGGAAGGAGACTTTGAAAGCAGGGAGAATAGTGGGACCCAGGAGCAGAACCCAAGTCAGCAGGTCTCGGGAAAAGCAAAGTGTGCTGGTCCCAGGAACAGCACAGGTGTAGGGACCAGGGGACCCGTAAACACAGAATATGTCATATCTCTTGCAAACAGAGCACGGTGTGGGCTCTAAAGTAAACTAAGTTAGTACCAGAAGTACCCATCTAGCCGGGCGTTAGTGATGAATAAAACCGTGAGGCGTGGCGACGTGTACTGAGGGTGGAGGAGCGGGGGCAGGAGAGGCAGTCTGCAGAAGCTGGCCCGCGGGCAGGTGGAAGCGGTCAGATGACCTCACGTGGAAGCCCCAGCACCTGAGCTTGTTCCGTCTGAGCTGGCGCGGGCACCATGTGTGTGCACACGTGACAGGTATGCCAGCCCTGCAAGGCAGCCCTGTGCAAATGAGCGGCCTCCCCGGGGACACCCCTGATGTGTGGAGGCAAACCCAGCCTGGTCCCCATGCCACCATAATCGTGATCCCCAGGATGGGTGACCAAGGAGTTAATGTATCCTGGGAGTCGGATTCGGTGATGAGCGGCTTTCGTGGAGAGCTGAAAGGACTGCTTCAAAATGCTTGAAAGGAAAAAGAGCTTGTTCTCACTTGAGACTCTTCAGACTTGGTTTCTTTTGTAACACAAAGCCTTGGGAATCCCAAGCAGGAAGTCATTTGGAATCAAGTGAATAAGACCCTATTGAAAATAGAATTTGTAAATGTATCTAAATTGCAATAAAATAAACCTTCAGGCATCTTAGTAGTTGATGCTGCAGTTGCCACAGGTGTGATGACAGACAGTGGACATTGTGGGGGAAAGGCGTGGGTTTCAGGAAGTAAACAGAAAAGAGAAGCAAGAATGCTAGAACTCGAATGATCGAGGCATTAGACGGGAGGGAAAACCTCAAAATGTGGGCAATTCATACTTCAGACGGGGCCCCCGCAGCGCCTCCAGACAGAAACTGCCTGCGTTTCAGGGTGTGTGTCCTGCTTCTTCCTACGGTTCACTGAAGTCCTTTCCCTCAGTAGACGATGCTCCTCCTCTCCTTGGTAGCAACCCCCAAATGCCCTAATGAGATTCAGGAAAGGGTGGAGTCCTCGGAAGGGATGGAGCCCCAGGAAGGACCATGTGTTCCTTATGGCTACGGGTCCTGCCTGCCTGGCTCCTGCCAACAGCCTCGTGCCCAGGTCCACTCCCCGGATCTTCACCCTCCAGGTTCCAGGTTTCTGGACTAGATGACTCAAGATGAGGCATCTCCAAACCTCCACCCAGCACCTAACAAAGTAACCCAGCAAACGAGGGCTCGACCCACCCCCTGGTGAAGACCAGGTTGCTCTACAAAGAGGACGCTGCACAGGGAGTGGGGCGGCTCTGCACAGAACGCTTCTGCTGGGGCTCAGAGGGGCTCGCTCTCAGGAGCCTGCACCTACATGAACTCCTACCTGCGCGGGGCCATAGGAGGCACACCTGCCTTCCTTGCGACACATTCCAATCCTGCCTTTGCCTCCAGAAAGGACTAGAGTGTGGACTGAGAAGAGATGGCCAGGGCACAGGATGTGGGACAGGAAATACCAGGGCCCCTTCCCCACCTCAGCCCACTTGTGTTCACCTGCAGGCCCAGGCCACCCACATGCTGAGATCATTCCTAGCCCTGGGCGTGGTGCTTCTGTGGAAGCATTGGCTCATGGTGCTCTGGCTGGCTTCAGCTCTCATTGCTGTGTCTGGAGCTCCACGCCAGGGAGCCTGGCCTGTGGCCTTATGCTAATGACCCCTTAGACGTGGGAGGCACAGGAGACTCCATGAAGCCTGTTCCTGAACACTCACAGCAGACCTGTGCGTTGTATGCGGAGGAGTCTGTGGCTCAGAAAGGCCGGGCCATCTCTCTGCCTGAATGCTGCCCTTTGTCCTGGCCCTCTGCCATGTTACCCACCCTCCTGGCCTGCTCCACATTCCCACTATCCAACTTCACCTACTCCCGACGGCCCTGCCCGGGGTACTAGCCTGCTGCTCTTCGTCCTCGGCTTCAACGACTCATTCAGGCTGACATTTGGCCATCTTTAAATATCATAAGGATGCACAACATCACTGGGAAGTGTTCTGGCCCTGCCCTTTGACCTACCATTCTCTCTGTGCCTGCCAGCAGCCCTCCCCATCTTGACTTTTTTTTCGGAACCACCCCTGCCCATCAGCACCCAACCCCCAGCACTAAAGCCTGGCTGTCACAAGTGGTCTTGTCAATAGCAAATTCCATTGGGAAAACACCCCTAGACTTTGAGCTGCCAAAGAAGAAACAGTAGATGGCCGAGTTGGCTCGTCATTGCTCGTTAAAATGTACAAGTCTAGAATCATGTGGCTCTTTCCTGATGACTCAAGGGGGACATGGAACATAATGCCTCCTGGTCATGTCTGCTGCTATGGGGACCCAGTGGGAGGAACGACATCACTCCACAGGTCCTCACCCGACAGAAGTAAACAAGCTCTTACAGCACATGAAGCCTGATGTCCTAAAGCGTTCCGTCAGCCCATCATCTCCTGTTCAAGCTTCTGTCATTTCTCACTGGTTGTATTACTCTGTTTTTGAGTTGATATAACAGAATACCTGAGACTGGGTAATTTATAAAGAACAGAGGTTTATTTGGCTCACGAT
>NW_007732447.1:26969-29147 GCF_000696425.1 Galeopterus variegatus | reverse complement strand
GGCTCCACCGGCTTGCGGGAGAGGGCTGTGCTGCGTGTGCTGCGGCGGTGGTCTGCACTTCCTCCCCCATAGGCCTGCTCTTACTAATACCATGCTGGAATTATTTCCTTAATTTCTAAAGCTGCATGTGCGGAAATGGCTTATATTTCCTGTTTTGATAAACTAATAGAATTTTACTGGGAACCTTGTTCCCAAGTTGGCTTTCTTCTTTGTTGGCCTCTTTTTAGAATAAAAGGATAATTCCAAAAAGCCCAGCTTGACTGGACTTGTGACAAAGACAAGACTTGTATAGATTTTTTGCCTTAAAATATGAAAGAGTACTGTTTAACCATAAGAAATATTTACCTTTTATGTCACTTAGAATGGGTTATTCAATATTCCTCTGTGGAGGAAGTTTGGGTTAGATGCTGGGGGCAATCCAGTGGTAAAAAATCTGTAAATTCCCTTCAGAGAATTGCTCTTTTTGGCTGGAGGTATATTGGCTTAAAAAGACTTCCTTGGACAAGACATTTTTTGGAACTTGTGGAGGACAAAATATTCTTTGTTTTAGGACAGATGCGTTTTGTTCTTGCATCTTCATATAAATTTGATTAATACTCATTTTTTATGTGCACGTGGAGAACAATGGCCAGCATTTTTTTAATTGTATACATTGTATCAACTATAAAGGATCCTCACATCTGCAGAAAGCTGGTGCATTTGCATGGGTTTGTTTCCTTAATCAACATGGATGATTTGCACTGGTAGCTAGAGAAATAGTCTTAAAGAGTCCACATCTTTTATGTGTTTTCTTTTCTGGCATTTAAGTTGTTATTTAAACCTGTTTTTAAGTGTCCTAAATCTAAGTACAAATCTGCCATTGGGAGAAGTGACATTGTGCAGTTTTCTTGACATTTTGAAATCAGGCCATCCCTCAGGTACCTGCAGAGGAGCGCACCATCATCACTGGGTAGCGAAGGGAAGACTTTTGCTCTCTGCCTGCCTGATGGCGTATGATCCCTGCTGAAGGCAACGTGATCCTCGCTTCTCCTGCTGCCACTGGGCTGCTCACGTAGGAGGCAGGGCCAGCAACCTGTGGGACCGGATGTTCTCTTAATCCTGCAGCTGCTGCCATTGATCTCCGTCACTTTACTGAATCCATTTATAAATGGCAGGGTGAAGTCTCTGCTGGCAGCAGAGAGCCTGTAGCTCAAGACAAGAAATTCTCCACTTGAACCCAACAGCAGCCTGGTTCAGGAAGCTAGAACCTGGTTTTTCCATGACTTCTCTTCTCCCAGAGACAAAAGATTCATTAAGGAATCTAGATCACATGTCATGTGTGATTTGAATGTGTCTAGGATAAATGCCCATGCAAAGAGATGGATTTTCAAATCTTCCTAAATGTAATGATGCCAAGATTCAGATAAGACTCCAAGGAAAATAATTCCCATATAAAAAGTCAACCTAGAAATCTCTCGCCTAAAGCTTTCCACTTTGCACCTGGAAAAAATGTCTGTTGCATTCCAGTTGAGTAGAATATGATCTGAGGTTTCCAGAAAAAACATCATATGCATTTACGTTGCCAGTTGGCTCTCAAGCAATCCAGGTCATTTCCAATTCTTGCCATTTCTAATTAGCACCGCAATGCTGGCTACCAGTGCAGGGTAGGAGAAAAGTCAGCAAAAGAAGAAGAGCCCTGGAAGGGTGTTTCAAATAGGGAAAAGAGAACTAAAAATGTGTGGCACTTTGATGGATTAGGACTTCAGCAGCTGCAGCCCGGGTGCCCAGAGCCACCCTAAATGCACAGCAGGCAGCAGGGCCACAGGGAGAGAAAAGGGTGGGCACTTTTCTAAGACCAACAGGACTGGGATCCACTTTGGTCACTGAACACGCTGAACCTGTAAGACGTGCCCCTGTCTGCTCCCCCTCAGGTGATGGCTCGTGGTTTGGTTTTCTCAGTGTGCTGGGGCAACCATCTAGTGCACAAACCTCAGAGTGCACACGTGGAAATCCTGTTAGAAAGTGGGTTCTGATCCCTAAGTCTGGGTGGGGCCTGCATTCCTAGCTAGCTCCAAGGGCATGCACGTGCTGCCGGTCCACACAACACACCTGGCGTAGCAGGGTCTAGCTGGAGAACAGCAGCACTTCAAACAAATCGATCTCCTCCTGGACTGTGTGTGTAAGCCCCTGCCGCTAATC
>NW_007732447.1:23967-26549 GCF_000696425.1 Galeopterus variegatus | reverse complement strand
CACTAAAGATGTCAAAAACTTAAAATAATCTAAATTAGTGCCTGCTTCCCTTTGTCTGTGACGCCTCTCTCAGCCTCCTTAATTCCTCTGCCCGTCCTGGAAGGAGCAGAGGAGTTGAATGGAGCCTGTGAGGTGTTCTCTGTGTGGTGCAGTTGAAGGAGAGTGTGGCCTATATATAGCACCTAGCACCCCCGGGTGAGTGCTTTCTGGGTGAACATGAGGATGTAAGATTCAAGCATGCACCATGGGATGGGACCTTCCTGGCTTTTGCATGTCTTCAGTGTGATCGGTCCCATTGGGCCATGAGTCCTTTATTGCCTTGGGATAAAGGACATCAGTACAGTGCAGGAGTCTGGCCAGCTCGGTTGGATAGATGCAGTGTGGTCCACGTGATGGGGAACTTTCCTCTCCTGGGGGACAGACTCTAGGAGCCCGCGGGCCCCAAAACTCCATCTCCTCCTTAAATGCGCAGGTGGTGAGGCCTGGCCAGGCACACCTGCAAGGGGCCTCAGTGAGAGCAAGAACACTGCCCTATACGATTGCTGCCGTTAGGAATTCAGACTTGAAATGAGAAATTAATGGAGGATTTCATCGAAGTCTCTTTTTTTAACCTGTGATTCTGTAGAAAGAGAAATGTAAAATGCTTGGAGAGACCTCTAAAGAATTCTGTAGAGAACACTGAAGCAAACCAGACCTTATGGGAGGCAGCATGCCCTCCCGAGACCCTGCAGTCACAAGTGTGGGCCAGGGCCAGCTTTCGTCATTGAGGGCGGTGAGCACACTCCGGAGGTGGGTGTAGGGTGGGAGGAAATTCGTCATTTTATGGAGTTGACAAGAGGTAAAATTGTGGCTCGTCTTTGAGTTGCGTTGAGCTCTAAAATTGAGGGATGGACTCGAGGGGTCGGGGCACCCCAGAGGTGGGTGGGAGCCTTCTGTGTCATCCTCTGTGGAGGGAAGCTGGGACACAGACATAGGACCCCACATAGCAGTCCCCACAGTCCTCAACCCAGTTCCTCGGGAAGGTATTTGTGTCTTGAGAATGTTCCAGAGCCCCATATCTTGTCAGGGAATGCTGAGGCTTAGGCTAGAGGATTGTTTGGTTTTTAGGAGACGGTCTGGAGCACATACTCTACCCTCATAAGTAAATATTCTGTTCATCTGGAGACTTGACATTCCAGAGTGTGGCACTTAGGGCTCTTGTAGACACTGGAATTCATAAGGGTCCCCCTAAAGGACAGGTCAGATGCTGGTGAGAACGCAGACACACACACACACACACACACACACACACACACACGTGCACGCACACAGGCTCATCTGGAATGGTTTGTAAGGGAGAGGGCTGCCTCTCAATGGCATGTTCCTCATTGCACGAGACAGGGTATTGGAGCCCTTGGCACATGGTCGAAATGTGCTGAGACTGAGAGACATCCCAGGTAGCCTGCAGTCCTAGTTCCAGAAGCAAGAAAGCACTGTTCAGTTTTGAGGAGGTTACAAAGAACTCATCTCTGTAACTAAATACGGTGAATATCCTAAACTTAGGGATATATGGAGTCTGTTATATCAATTTGAAACCATTAAAATCATTTCAGGGATTTGACAAATGGCTCTAAAATCAAAATTAGAAATAGCGTGCAAACCCGCATATGGAGAATACGAGCTTACGCTTTACCCTTTAGATTGAGGGGTCCCTGTACTCTTTCCAAACGACTGATGAATGAATTACTGGGTGAACTAGGGACATCTGCCAAGGCACCTATTCATGTCATATGTAATAAAAAGTATGAAAGTGGTGGCCCACCTAGACTTGTCCCTTTGGCGCTATGAGTAATCCATAAAATCTGTGGCTTAGGGTGGAGCTAGAGTTCTAGAAATCACATACTCAAAACCGGGGTATTTATGAGCCCATTGCAGAGGGACATTGAAGCCATAAAACATGGCAGATACCTAGGACCATTCTCTGAGGATGTGAAAGGATTTTACACATGTGTACTTTTACACTGTGGAACTCGAGCTGTGTTGTTACCTCACTCAGGGCAAAAAGATAACCCAAAAGATTTCAAAGGCCTTCAAAGTCTTGGTTTCTGTAAGAGGTTTGAGACTTTCAGACTTTTTGGAATTCTTCAAAGTAGTGTCAGATGCATCAGATACTAGATTAGATAAAGAACTGCAATAAGAAGAAAGAAACAGTGGAACTCTCGAGTGAGACGTGTCTAGTGGAAAAGGGCTAGCTGAGGAGGGAACCGTACCATCCACCCGGGAAGAGCGCTGAGCGACTGCTGCGGTCTGGGGTAACCCTGGCCAGTCGGTTCTGAGTCACAAGTTTGCTCGTCCTGCCTGTGCACCGTGAGCTGCAGAGGTGGCCGTGGGTGACCACCTGCATTTCCACGTGAATATTCAGTGTCGTGCTGGGAACAGAGACGATTCTGGCAGATGTGCTGTCACAAAAAACTTGCAGAGGGAGTCCCCAGGTGATGATCCTCTTCAGTCATTGAGATTTAGCTCAGAAAAGAATTAAAAGGCTGTGCTAAGATGCAGTTTTGTTTAAAATTGGAAAGGGTTCTGTCGCCTGGTGATTATTG
>NW_007732447.1:23163-23924 GCF_000696425.1 Galeopterus variegatus | reverse complement strand
TGGGGGAGGGCTGCACTAGCTCACCTGTGTGGGGGAGGGCCACACTGGCTCGCCTGAGTGGGGGAGGACTGCACTGGCTCACCTGGGTGGGGGAGGGCTGCACTAGCTCACCTGTGTGGGGGAGGGCCACACTGGCTCACCTGAGTGGGGGAGGACTGCACTGGCTCACCTGGGTGGGGGAGGGCTGCACTGGTTCACCAGTGTGGGGGAGGGATGCACTAGCTCACCTGTGGGAGGGGCTGCACTGGCTCACCTGGGTGGGGAAGGGCTGCACTAGCTCACCTGTGGGGGGGGCAGCACTGGCTCACCTGGGTGGGGAAGGGCTGCACTGGCTCACCTGGGTGGGGAAGGGCTGCACTAGCTCACCTGTGGGGGGGGCAGCACTGGCTCACCTGGGTGGGGAAGGGCTGCACTGGCTCACCTGGGTGGGGAAGGGCTGCACTAGCTCACCTGTGGGGGGGGCAGCGCACTAGCTCACCTGTGGGGGGGGGCTGCACTGGCTCACCTGGGTGGGGAAGGGCTGCACTGGCTCACCTGGGTGTGGGAGGGCTGCACTGGCTCACTTGGGGGTGAGGGCTCTACTGGCTCACTTGGGGGGAGAGCTGCACTGGCTCACCTGGGTGGGGAAGGGCTACACTAGCTCACCTGTGTGGGAGAGGGCTGCACTAGCTCACTTGGGTGGGGAAGGGCTGCACTAGCTCACCTGTGTGGGAGAGGGCTGCACTAGCTCACTTGGGTGGGGAAGGGCTGCACTAGCTCAC
>NW_007732447.1:21349-22270 GCF_000696425.1 Galeopterus variegatus | reverse complement strand
AGTCATGTCTCTGTCTCTGATGAAAGATTCAATTATGCTACCCCACTGACTAAATAAGTACATTGGAAAACCTGCTCTCCCAAGTTCTCCCCCTCACTATAAATGAGCATGTCTCGTGGAGTGAACGGGAAAGGAGGTGGGCTTGCCTTTGCAGGTGCTGCACAGGTAAGGTGACGTCCGTGAGGGTCTGTCATCCTGTCAGGTGCATTTGCAAGTCCCCCCTCCTCACACAGGACTGCCCCCCCTTTTAATTCGCTGTGATCAGGGCCACAGGGTGGGGGCCTGATGCTGCCCTGCTGAGTGCAGCTCGGCCACTGTCCTACCCGCCACTCTTCTTCCGTCCTCCTGCACCCGCGCACCTGGCACATCTTCTCCAGGACACATCATTCTCCAGGCAGAATGAGAGCTGCTTGCTCATCCACACCTCAGCCCTTGACGCGTGGTGTGACAGCAAGCACACTGGCAGTCTCCTCGCCTCACGTGGATTCTCTGGATTCAGGGAATATTCTGCTCGACTTTCGAGCCCCAGGACCCAGCTCAGCATCTGATACTTAGTAGGCACTTTCAGAAGGCTTACTGACCATAGAATGCACAGCACCGAGTGAACCTCGTGTCAACTCTGAGCTTTGGGGGACAATGACGTGTCAGTGTGGGCTCATTGAGGGTACCAGGCGTACCACTCTAGTGCCCGATGTTGATGGGGGGGAAGGCCGTGCACATTCAGGGACAGGGGATGTATGGGAACTCTCTGTGCCTTTCACTGACTTTTACTGTGAACCTCAAACTGCTCTAAAAATTAAAGTCTGCTTTTATAAAGGCTTACTGAATGATTTGAATGAATTGTTCATTGTTAGAATTGTACTCTCAGCAGGTGATATTATGATGCATGTCGTAGTTGACAATGTTTAGGTAACTTTGTCT
>NW_007732447.1:9830-20362 GCF_000696425.1 Galeopterus variegatus | reverse complement strand
AAAAAAAAAAAAAAACTGTTTAAGCTTTGGCATTAATTATTTTTAAAAGATGTTATTGATATTTGTGTGTATCAGCCCATTCTTCGCATGTGTGGAGGTGTGGGGAAGCAGGCTCCTGTGTCTCTGTTCCTTGGACTCATGCAGCTCCCTCTAGGACCCGTGCTTGCCTGCACCTTTGTTTGGCAAATGCCAGGTTGTCAGAGGCAGTTGGGAATTCCTGCCCTCATTGCCCTGGTGCTGCTCGAATCGGATGTTGCAACAGTCCTTGGGTGCCCCAAATGCATCCCACCCAGTCGAATCCTGCAGTCAGTTTTTAGAGTTTGCATCTCTATTTCTACCCACTAGGAAGAACACACCCCTTGCCAGAGCTTGGCCTCTGTGGCTGGGGTAGGATACCATTGCATTCTCTCCTAACAGAGTCCCTCCACAAAATCAAGTAGGTAAAATTTGTGATAGGGAACCTCTTTAAGAATTTGGTGGTCTAATTGCTAACCGAAGACTGATCATTCATTACCAGTGGCAAAGATCACAACTGAGGAGGCTGCCTGCCACCAGATCAACACTTCCATCTCCACACGCTGTGTTCACCCTGAGCTGATATTCTCAAAGCAGTTATCTTTTGTTTTAGCAAAGCATTTCTCTGCTTGGAGTGGGGACTTCAGGCTTTAGAAACTGCCAGTTAAGATCTTTTATCCGCATTTAACAAAAATAAGTATTTTTAAATATCTCAAAGCCAATGCATGAGATTTAAAATTCTCCTGGGTGCCTTGCGATGGATTTTTTCCAGCGAGGCTTCCATAGTAGCAATGAAAGTGTCTGGATGCAGAGTCTCCACCCCTCGGCGCTTGGCCGGCTCAGCCTTATATGGACATACGCAGATAAATCAGTGGTGTACAAATATCTGCGAGACTGGCCTGTGTCGGATGGAGCTAGACTCTAGCATGACTCGGCATTCTTCTCCATGTAATCAGCCAAGCAGAACCCAAACAGACGGGGTAGAAGGTACTGGGTCTGATCTTTTTCATTCTCTATTATTATTTAAGGCAGAACCAATGTATAAAAATTTTCCACAATGCCCATAGGAGAATTTCATTCTTCAGTAGAGATAGCTAATTCTGATTATTTCAACACATAATGTCATCCGCATAGCAGTGTACTATTATATTATGCCAAAGATTTTTTCAAAGAGGTTGTGAAGAGGGAGATATCTAAGGGTTCCTTGGTCTCTCTAATTTATTAAATTTACAGTAGAGGCATTGAGAGCTTTTTATCCCCCAGTGTCTCTAATTAAGGAAACACCTTGAGTCTGTTTCCTTATGTTGCCAAGGAAGTGAAGAATTGACACCTGCTGGTTAATTTGATTAACATGATTAACCCAAAACTCAGTGTGGGCTTGGCTTTCCTCTAATTATTCACACAGGTTATCAACACTGATCGAATTAACTTGAGATTTGGCAGTTGTCTGAGTGCTTTGTACAAGAGACAGAGCCAAACGGTTCCCCACTTTGGGGGCTGGACTGCAGGACTGACTGTGTATCTGTGGACTTGGCATTGCTAAGTCACCCGTGTGGGGGCTGGACTGCAGGACTGACTGTGTATCTGTGGACTTGGCATTGCTAAGTCACCCGTGTGGGGGCTGGACTGCAGGACTGACTGTGTATCTGTGGACTTGGCATTGCTAAGTCGCCTGTGTGGGGGCTGGACTGCAGGACTGACCGTGTATCTGTGGACTTGGCATTGCTAAGTTGCCTGCAGTTCTCTTTGCACTGCGTGGTGGGTGACAGCGTCGTTGCACATGGACTGAGACCCATGCTGCAGTGGGGCCACACAGATCCAATCTCTGGGTTGTCATCACAGCCCACACATGAGGTGTGCCATTGAACAATGATCAATAAGATGATAGAAATGGCTGGTGGTTTATAAAAGGTAGGACAAAAGCCAGTGTGGAAGGAGAAATGATACCATGAACGCTTTTCTACAGGGTATATTACTGAAGATATTTACTGTTAGGACAATTGGCTACACTTCATTAAACATTTAAGATATAGTATCTATTTCAATCCTACAAATCTGGTATTTATGGCTTAAATATTTCTCAATTAGCAGATTTACTCAAATGTGTTTGTGCAGAAAGCCAGACTGTTCCTGCCCTACCTTTGGATTGATAGTATTTTTTAATGTAGTACATAAAAATAGCGGTTGGCCAGAGTCTGCTGTTGAGAGAGCTGCGTGCGTAATTTGTTCTTTCCCACAGCCTCCCCTGGGGTCCTTGGCTGTAGATTTTCCCTGCAGTGCTACTGCAGCAGCCATGAAAATGCCTCCCTGAGCCTCTCCACGCCCCAGCACTTGGCTAACAGCCTTATATGGACATGGTACCCCAGTTAATTTGTCCATCACCATGGGGACAGCCAACATCAGAAACCGTGTATTACTGGACAACTTTTGGACTCAGCAGTAATCACAAACGAACTAGGCGTTCCAATTCCAAATGAATTCTCCCGTTACCAAATGAATGGTGGGCAGTTCATGGAGCCCGGTTCTCCCCACTTAGGTCGTGAGCTGCGGACTCTTGGAGCAGGGAGAGAACTGTTTCTGCCAGGCAGAGCCACCCACTGCACAGATAACTCCAGCCAGCCACAGAGCTGGGCTGCAGAGGGGCGGGGACTGGGGCCCAGACCTCGGGACTGTCCTCACCCCTTGGTTGGAGCTGGGAGGTGCTGAAGCTGATCTAGCCCACGTCCTGCGTGAGTCTCACACCCAGATGGTGGCAGAGTCCAGAACAAAACTCAAGTTTGGGGACTTTGGGATACTTTCTTTTTCCAGTACAATCACCTTGTGTGTGTGCATTCCTCTTCCATGTGTTACCTGTATGATGCTCCAGGGGTGGAAGAGAGCACACAGGTGGGGATGCAAAGAGGTTTTACTTTCAAGCGTTATGACACCGTGGCTAATCCTCTAACTACTTCTTCCGTTGTTTAGTGAATTAAAAAATAAATAAATAAATAACTTTAACAGATGATTTAAGACTTTACTGTTTGAGACTCTATTTCAAATAATCTCTGTTCAGTATATTGGAGAAATTATAGGTTGTAAATCCTAATTCGCCAATGTCACACAGGGTGACGTGCCAAAGGACACCACCAATCTAGCTTCTCAGCATCCGTCGCCCCTGAATAAATACCATGCAGTCGTCAGTGCTAGACAAAGCCACCAGCCTCCTATCTTTTCCCGTCTTCTTCTTTCTTTCTTTACACGTGCAGATGGAAAGCATCAGCATGAATTTCTGTTGCAGAATTTCTGTTAGAGCAGAGTTACTACCACCATATGACGTAAAGATCAATAGCACAGAAAGCAACACAGACGGTGGGAAGGCATCAGATCCAAACATAAAGATGACTTTGCCTCTTTGCTCATTAACTCACCTAAAAGGTTGTAAAAGTCTCAGAGTTTTCCGAGTGTGGTCTATTTTAGTTCTATTTCATTTACTCAGCCAGGTTCCTGTTCAGGTTACAGTTTTTGACCATAAACTCTGATCAGATGAGTTATTTTGACTTTTTCAGGACATCAACCTTCACAGGGCACTAGATGACTTTGCCTCTTTGCTCATTAACTCACCTAAAAGGTTGTAAAAGTCTCAGAGTTTTCTGAGTGTGGTCTATTTTAGTTCTATTTCATTTACTCAGCCAGGTTCCTGTTCAGGTTACAGTTTTTGACCATAAACTCTGATCAGAGGAGTTATTTTGACTTTTTCAGGACATCAACCTTCACAGGGCACTTTTTTTTCTAAGGCAATTGGATATTCAAAAAGTAGCCAATGCAAAGACAGATCATATAAGCCAAAAATGTTGGGAATTAGTGAGATGGTCAAATGGCCCTGTCGAACTACAGTGGGAAAAAAGAGAAGCCACAACTTTGAACAATACCCAGAGCCCTATCGTCAGCCCCTGAACGAGTGAACTGGAATCCCCCACATCACTCAGTATCCATCCAGTCCTTCTCCCAGAGCTCCCTCCGTGGGCCTGTCAGCACTCACCACAAAAACTGGAGACTGAACTTCTGGAAGGTTGCGACTGACAAGCGTTAGCAATGGCTGAGTGCTTAGGACGACAAGTTGTGTTTAGCTGCTGCATTTTTCCATGTAGCTAAGAATTTCCCACAGTCTATGCATCCCTGGACTTGGGTCACATTGTGAGCAAATAATTTTTAACCTCAAAGGATTTCTTAAATTCAACAAAATAAATCAAAATGAAAGAAACCAGAGAGAAACTTAGCAAGCAGGAAGCAGAGGAGAGAGAACAGAGAGGTCCTAGAAGTGTATGGAGAAGGATGAACGGGTTGAAGGGAAATTGATTGTCTTTGATTCCTGAGCTGGCAGCTATCATGAGAGGAAGAAATCCCCCTAGCCTCAGGGACAGGGAGCAGAGGGTATCCAGAGCAGCTGGAAGTCACAAGCGATTGGCAAGATCTCTCTCGGGTGAGCTGTGGTCTTGTTCCTAGTATCTTCTGTGTGTTGCCAATCACAAACCTTACCCTGATGTGCATATATCTGGGATTTCAAAATAAAACTGAATTATCTCTTTAAAATGACTCAATATAAATCTGAAAACAGTTGCCCACCATGGTGCCGTGGAGATCAGTGGAGCTCAGAATGTGTAGCCTGCATGTCAGCCACAGTTTCTATTTGCTTCCATAATCAATGCTGCCATCTGTCTTAGTTATTTAAAGATATTTGCAAGTGTAGAATAAAACTATCAGTGCTGGTACGACAGGCTCTTTTCAAACCAACAGCTATCTTTCCAGGCAGACACTTTTTAATGGTCTGCTCAGCACACTTAGTGGGATTCAGCTCTAATATTTCATACACTGCCACAGCCCAGAAAGGGCAAAGAACTATTCAGAAATAGCAGAGACACTGCCTCACTTCCAGTCTTTTATAACCCTTGTTGACACATGGCTTTCCTCTACTTTCAAAATCATGTGGTTATGTGGAGTATGACTTTGGAGCAAAGGTGGTCTGGATCATGCGTTGTCACAGTGGCTGCAGCAACTTGGTTACTTGATTACTTTCTGTGGAGAAAAATAGCATTGAAGCAGGTTTGAACGATGGCCACCCAAGCTATAAATCATGTATAGGGAGGGGTTTTTTAAGTGAAATTTTCCTTCATATCTGCCATCATAAGAAGAACCCTCGCTTCCTTTCAGCAATGTAATTTTAAGTTCCTTTAACACTCAGATGTGTATTTTGTACCAGCTACATGCAAGGCACTTGTCTAGGAGAAGGGGGTACACGAATGACCAAGTGCAGGATGCCCTGAACTGCAGCCGCAGAGGCCCTGAGGCAAGGGAGTGCTCAGTATTTTCAAGGGACCCTGAGATGGCCAGGGTGACTGTGAGCACAGGGAGGAGAGTGCAGAGGGAGATGAGCTAGGGAGAGAAGGTGAGTGAGGGAAAGGATGTGCAAGGCTCAGAGAGGCTGCGTGACTGAGTAAGGTGAGAAGCCACTGACGAGGCTCATTTAAAGAAGTTACATAACTTACCCAAGGTCATGGAGCCCTGTGGGGAAGCTGGCTGAGGTTCTCATTTTGGTGATCCATTCAACTGTCTAGCTCTAGTCAAAGAAAATGCCATGAGAGACCTGAAACGTGGTCCCTAACACAGACAGTCGGTTACCCGTAGTCATAGTTGGCTACTGAGATTTAAAAACAATATTTATTCATTCAACAAATATTCACCACACATCTATCATGTGTCAGGCACCATCTAGGCACCAGGGGCGTGGAACTAGACAAAGCAGTCAATAGCCCTAATCTTTCGGAGCTCATATTCTAGCAGCCTGCTCTTCAAAAGAGTTTTCTTCAAAGATGTTCTGTGTCTGCACGGTTCACGGTGGCTGTTTGAGTACGTGAAATGTGGCTAGTGAACGGATAAAGTGAATTTTAAATTTTATTTTATCTTAATTAATTAAAATTCAAGTGAAATAGCCACATGTGTCTACGGCTACCGTACTAAACAGCATAATTCTACTGAGTGTGGGGCTGGGGCAGAGGGAGGATCCAGGGACAGTGGGCGAGACATGAAGCTCGTAGTAAATGTATAGGGATACTGTAGATATAAATCCTAGATGAAGGTAAAGCACAGCACAAAGCCAGGGTGTCGTGAAAGCAAGACCAAGATTTGTAATCTGTTGAGCTTATATCTTTACCAAGGAAATGTCACCTTGAAAGTCAGTAGACCCAAGAGGACAGCCCATTGGAAGTGGTCTGTGCACAGAATGTATTGATCAGCCAGTGAGGAAAATTCTCTTAACAGATTCAAATCCTTACCCCTCTGCCTCACCCCTCTGCCTCTTGGGGAATTGTATTATTTGTTTTTCCAAATGAGCTCTGATCAGGACCCTGCTCCCATTCTGAAAACTTGTCCAATTGCTTCAGTCTGAAGACCTTTGGCGAGTGGACCTGGAGCTTTAGAACATAGTGTGACTGCTCTTTTCTTTCCAACAAGATTTAAGCAAGCATTTTCTTAAAGCAAGACTTTTAATAAACTGCTATAGAAATGTGTGTCTCGTAATAACTTCGTATAGCATACATTATACGAAGTTATATGAATCATTATAGTCAGCGCTCAGAGAACAAAATGATTTTCATTACCTTTGAAATCATCATTTCCTTTATCCAAAACATGATAAATGTTACCCTGAATTCTGTTGTTTCCTAATAGTGAAAAAATACATTATTAAATAATGGGTACCATGAAGGTCACTGGTGAGCATGAGCCCAGTAGCTGTGGCCTAGCGTTTATCACCTCCCCAGAAATTGCCGGTGCCACACAGCTGCCCCTGGGAACAGCTAAGCAGATTTTTCGTTACATGCCGTAGTGAGCAGAGAACACATTTACAAGAGACACAGTGTATTTTCAGTGGTTAACAATGAAGCCCTGACACATTTCGATGTCTTGGTACCTGAGGACAGAGGAAGAATTAAAAATGTTTTCATATTTTATTTATCCATTTCTCCTTCTTGTGAACACTATACACACAAACACACCAAAAAAAATGCTCTGGCAGCCTATGCCACATTCCTTCGTAATGAAAAAATTATACTTCTTTCTTGATTCCAGACATTACTAATGAAAGGTGATTACTTCAGAGCCTCAAAACACTGAAAATCTTCAGTGAATGTGTCTGTTACCCTAGAAGGACAGGGGAGACCCCACTCTCTCCCTGAACCACACACCATGTTTTCCCTTCTGACTTTACATCCAAACAAGCTAAGCATAGCGTAGGCATGTTCAGAGCTCGGTCAGAGGAGGGAACAAAGTCAGAGAAAAATGAACCCTTTCTTGTCTCCCAGCCAGTCAGATGCTTTTTGAAAAACAGCATAGAAAGCAGGGACGTCAGTTCAAGTGTGGTGTTTGCAGAAGGACAGCAGTGACCCAGTGAGGCCACAGCAGGCTGGGGTGGCTGCAGAAGGACGGTCCAAGGATCTGGGTGCTGCGCTCAACCAGCAGAACCTCAGGGAGACAGGCATCCACACCGGCCACCGTCACTGAGAATGGGGACAAAATTGTAAACTGGACTCCAGTCTCAAGTTGGCAGCTCTGGGGAAATGTCCTCCCTTTCATGACTTCAAAAAAAAAAATAAAAGTATGTTGGTTCAAACCCAGCACAATGGTAATAATAACTATTTCATGTATTGATTGAAAACCTCACGCAGACTCCAAGAGAGTGTTGATCAACGGGGTAAGAGGAATTTACAGCTCTGCTGTTCTTGTAAACCAAACTGGAACACTGGTTTTAGAGACGCTTTGCTTTCCCACCTCCTGATGAAATGTTTTGACAAGCATAGCATTACAGCATTTCCCGCTCTCTGTTACAGAAGAAATGCCAATCTTCAAAGACCCTTTGTTTGGTTTTATTTACTTCCAGTTCATTCTTAAGTCAACAATTGCAGGATTTCTAAAAAGACCAGACCAGAGTTGTTACCAAACACGATATACTTTCTAAAAGCTACTCTGGAAATAGAAAGGTTTTATCCGAATTTGTCTTCCCTCGCGCACTAGGAAGAATGTCTAAAACCGTTAGTCTTCGTATGGAAACTGCATACGTTCAGTCTTCCCAGCCCGATGCATCTCAGCGGTCCTTCAGTCTGTGCGCTGCCTGTGAGTGGTCTCCCTCTATCAGACTACTTCAGTAATAAAGAGAGAACTAATAGATAGTTTTGCAAGATTTTGAAGTTACTCTTTTTTTTCTTCTAGAGATGGTAAAATAATAAGCAGGGTAAAAAATGGCAGAAATGGCCAAGCCAAGTGATCGTATGCACATTTTCCTCGCTGAGGGGCCTGTTGAACCCACCACTTCGATGCAGGCATATGGGGGTACCCTGGGAAGTAGGAAATTGGGACCATCTCCTCTCTGCCTTATTTTTTCCATCTTTATATTAGAGGGAGCCAGCCCTGTCCTTAATCCTCAAGAGTGGAGATGCCACACACATCATGTGTTGCTGTCGTTGGCATCAGGGTGAACACAAAATGAATTCACTCTTAACAGCTTGAGGCATTTCAAAATTTTCTTAAGATGCTGGCTGACTTGGGGCCCTGAGCAGCCTTCTACTCTGAGCCCTCTGGCATCCCACCCAAACTAGTTCATTGCGGTGTAGACAACCAAATCATTGAAGTCATCAGATGTCTGACTCATATGGGAAGCACAAAACAGACCTTCAAAAGGCCACATGTCCCCACTGATTAGAAAGATCAAAATGTCTCTGTCCCTTTCCTCTCTGGATCCAGTCTAGAAGTTTAAATTCTAGAAAAACTATAGCAGCCACAGACCTCCCAGTAACCCAGTACAAGTTCTGCATTGATGGCATTTCCTGCTAAGCCACTGTGAGGGCAGTGAATATTCCCATCATAGGAACAAAAGTTTTATACCCAAAACACCAGTAGGATGGATAATTCCTAAAGGCTTGGAACCAGAAAGAAAGAAAGAAAAAGAAAACAAAACTAAGTGAAATGGAAGTAATAATGCTGGGTGAATAATATCTTTGGCCAAGTGAGTTCTCGGCTACATTGTCAGCGTCAATGTTTTTTATTAAATTGTTGCCTTTGTAGGGCACTATAACCACTCTTCACACTTAAAATCTGTTTTAAATAAAGAAACAGAAGGCATAATGGATTCTATGGTGAGGTTGGTCTCTCTCTGTAATAAAATTAAAGTGTTGGCATGTTTTAGTTCTGCATGGTAATAATTAGTTTTAAGAACATACACTTTAGGTGGTGATTTTCAAAGTCTTATGAAAATAATGGATATATTTCAAGAGAACCTTAATATCAGGATCGATTTTGCACATTGCACTCATATTCAGTATCTGTCAAAAAAAATGACTTTTTGGGATTTGGCCAAAGGAATATTGCCTTAGCCTTTGAGGACGAATGAGTTTACACTGACTTGGAACAAAACCAGCAGAATCCCACGAGCCTCTAGGAAGCGGCGCTCTTTTGTTTAAGTTGCTTTTCCCATTCTCCTCATTTCTAGCTTAGAGAAGTGGCAAATCTCATAGCCAGGCAGCCAGATGTCCCAGCCAGAGAGGGCAAGATTCATCAATCTTCAGCAGATTTTACTCTGCATGCCCACAGCCCTACACACCATGCCATTGCAACTGCAAAAAGAGAGAAGACTGAATAAGAAACCCAGAAAATTCCAGCACAACTCTGAAACAGGAAGCTGGTCTTCCTGCATCAAAGGCCTTGGGGTGAATTCCTCGTCAGTTAATACCTGACATTTCACAAATATTTGCACTCCTCTTCATAGAATGTTAGAATTATTGGTCTAGAACCTTGGTGACTCTTCTCCCCAACGCCATATCCAGGAAGGGCATTTGAAAATGATGAATATCCATTCTGTTCTTAGAGGTCTCCAGGGAAGGGATTTAGACAGACTTTCCTGGTACTTAATGGAAAAAAGAAAAAAAAAAAAAAGAATAGATTTTGTAGGCCCAGAGTAAAATTCATAAAGAACTCAGTTAGTTAAAGGTACAGTTTATTATCGCAAAAGAAAGTAATCTAACTCCTGAAAGCTGAACTAAATAAGTTCTCTTCTTCAAAACATGATTTTTCTTCGAGACTTTCATGTAATATTGAGTCCCACTTAAAAGCTCGAGGCAGTAAGAGTCATTTCACAGCTCACTTAAAAGCACACCATCGACAGGAAGTAGAGTGAGCACGTTTGAGCCTCCAGGATATTTCTTTCTATTTCCTTATCAGTTTCACATCTTTCTTAGGAGTAATATCTCCTCTAGCCAGTGGTTTTCATGAGCCTGTTTTCAGGTTAAAGAGTGTATTTTGAAAGCAAGAGATGACAGGGGAGTGACACAAGTCTGCTTGTCCCCAAGTGTTGCTTAGGAGCTGAACTGAAGAGGTCTTGCTGTAGAAAGCCAATATTTTTTTTTTTCGTGTCCGGCAACGGATCGCAACCCTCAGTGTCGCGCCCGTACCGGACCGGGACCGGCAACGGGATCGCAACCCTCGGTGTCGCGCCA
>NW_007732447.1:7401-8960 GCF_000696425.1 Galeopterus variegatus | reverse complement strand
GAGCGCCACCGCACTCCCAAGCGGCGCACTGTAGCAGTGCGCCACCGGGCCGGCCCAGAAAGCCGATATTTTCATGAAGCATCCTGATACCATGTAATGAACTTCTACGAGTTGTAGAATAAAGTGTATTATATTTAAACAGTAATTTTTAAAATTTCCCATCAACGAAGGGCAAAGCAAAAGGGTTGCATGAAATAACAGCATTAGAATGTTTAATTGGAAATCCAGGTAGTCTGAGACAGCACAATGAGAGTTACAGAACAGCTTTACTGATGGGTTCCGATGAGCCTCGATCATTGCTAGGCCTTCAAAATCGAATTCCATTAATAGGGAGACTATTCAACACTGTTAACAAATGGATCATTGGACCAGAGTGGCCATCAGTAGCATACGAGAGGTGGCACCTGGCATATGCTACAATTGCTATCACAAAAGCTCTTGATAATATCGCAACACGGGTTCAGCTTCGACACATGCCCACTTCCTTTTCAGGAATCCCACCCTTCCTATTACACCCCCAGCCACAGACAAGCTTAGGTACCCCCACGATGCCCACGGGCTAGCTAGTGCCCCACTCCAGCTGCCCTTCCCCAGAGCTAGCTCTTCACGCTCCAGGTGAGATTCCTTGTCCTCAGTCCCCCTTCCAAACCCCACCTCCTCCCAATGCTTGTGTCACAGCAGAATTTAGGAAGGAGAATGTCTCCTAAACCTTTTTCCTATTAAAGTACAAATACTTCTTAGCATTAACTACACCCTGACTCCCTGTCCGTTGTTCGCACGTAAACCCTCAACCCACACTAACCACCTTCTCCCGAGTTTCACACTGTCCTTAGATCCTGGCCTTCAGATTTCAGCTTAGCTTCTGGCTGCTGCAGGATCCATGTGGAGTAAAGTGACACCCATGTGGAGTGAAGTGACACTACTCCCCCAAGTTTGGAAGCTGTGCTTCTAAAACACTGTCCTGACATCACGTCTCTCTTGAATGACCAGACACGTCATGGCGTTGGCTCACAGACAATGCATTCCTACCAAAAAATCCATTTTCTTCTTTCAGAAAGTTTATCTGTGTTTTTTCTTTTTCTTTTCTCTCTCTCTCTTTTTTTTTTTCTTTTTTTTGGCTGTTGGTCTTCCACTTGTGCAAATCACTTTTGAAACTTGATCCAGGATTTTACCTTAATTCCTGTTAAGTTGTTGAAAGGCGTCGCTAAAGTTCCTGATTTGTAAATGGGGAAACGAGGGAGTTCTTCTGCCGTAGGTTTCTCTCTCTCTCTTTTTTTTTTTCTTTTTTTTGGCNCCCCGCCACACTCCCAAGCGGTGCACTATAGCAGTGCACCACAGGGCCGGCCCAGAAAGCCAATATTTTCATGAAGCATCCTGATACCATGTAATGAACTTCTACGAGTTGTAGAATAAAGATATATTACTGCTATAAGTGTATTATATTTAAACAGTAATTTTTAAAATTTCCCATCAACGAAGGGCAAAGCAAAAGGGTTGAATGAAATAACAGCATTAGAATGTTTAATTGGAAATCCAGGTAGTCTGAGACAGCACAATGA
>NW_007732447.1:2303-4097 GCF_000696425.1 Galeopterus variegatus | reverse complement strand
CACAATGCATGTCAGGGAAGGTCATTGTTCTGCTCACATTGTTTTATTTCCAAACTCCAGTGTGGATGCTGATGCATGTCACCCACTGTGGAACTATCCACCCCACTTTTTAATAGCCATATGATTTAGTGACAAAACATTTATTTTTGTACACATAATATTTCTCAAAGTTGGGATGTCTGTTGTCTGTTTTTGCAATTAAAAAAGAAGCATAATGACTTAATTGTAAGTTTTTTACTCATTCGGGGTATCTGCTCCACTTTGATAGCACATTGGGCTGCAGAATACTCATAGTGATTTAGAATTTTCCCTATGCCTGCTGCCCAACCAATACCAACTGCGTTGCAAAGCCTTTTGTAGGCGGGGAGGGAAGTGATTTACAAATGTTCGCCTTCTTTGCCTTCACCAAGTTGATATTTATTCGGACATGTAGTAGCTGGTCCATTTCCAAAAACTTATTTTATTTTACCCTTATCTATTGTAAAGGGCTCCTGGTAGTGAAATGTTTGACCACTCTTTTTAAAAAAGGAAAAGTCAATATATGTCCCAATGTGATCAGCTAATAATGAATTTGAAGCAGCCGTTATACTCAAGCACTATATTAGGAAATACAGTAACATTTAGGATTTAAACAAAAGGCTGCAGTCTCTCCTGGCTTCATGTGTGGCATTGTTACACCACAGAGGGTATTTCTTGTGTTGAGTAATATAGCCTTCAGGTGCAGCCACCGCTCACAAATATCTGGCTGTGCACATGTGACATGAATATCCAAGTCACAGAGCCTGAGGATTCTGGAAGTCCCAAGTATCCCTGAAATTATATCTACCTGTGCTAAACTTCATATGAGAATCTATTACACCTTCATACCCCCCGTCTTCCAACATCTGTTAAATTGGCTACTTTCTATCTCTGTGTTTCCCTGATCCCTTTGTAGATGTAGGTTGACGGGTGTATGCCAAGGTGAGCATCGGTTTTATTTTTACCCCTTTTTGAACTCTAAGGCTCTTCAAGGAGAGAACGCAGCATGTACAGCCATGATCAGTCTTCGCATGCCGCAACACAGACTAAGANACACGTCATGGCGTTGGCTCACAGACAATGCATTCCTACCAAAAAATCCATTTTCTTCTTTCAGAAAGTTTATCTGTGTTTTTTCTTTTTCTTTTCTCTCTCTCTCTTTTTTTTTTTCTTTTTTTTGGCTGTTGGTCTTCCACTTGTGCAAATCACTTTTGAAACTTGATCCAGGATTTTACCTTAATTCCTGTTAAGTTGTTGAAAGGCGTCGCTAAAGTTCCTGATTTGTAAATGGGGAAACGAGGGAGTTCTTCTGCCGTAGGTTTCTCTCTCTCTCCCCTGCTTTTCTAATACTGACTCAGACACAGACAGTCCATGAAAATGGCTATTGACCGACATGGAGATTTCTAAATGTTAACGGACACTGGTATTTTTAGGGCTTTATTTTGAGGATGGCATTAATGAAAAGGGATATATGTAGCCATCTGCATACCCTCAAGTAGAATAATCAGACTAAGGAAGTAAACAAAAAGAACTTTGTGGATGAAAATGAACTCCTTAATTCCAGAGGATTAAAAAGACCTCTTTAGTAGAAGGAAATAAAATTTAACAAAAAGGGCGCCCTTCAAAAATGTCAGTTATCTTGGAAGGAAAGATGAGTAATGGAAACTCAGAGTTCATCACAAAGATGGATAAGATCATCCTTTGAAACTGGTGTTTATGGAGAACGAGACTCTTCACTGTCACCCGCGTCTTTTCCTAATGGCCACTGAGGAACTG
>NW_007732447.1:0-287 GCF_000696425.1 Galeopterus variegatus | reverse complement strand
TTCCTGTCTCTGAAGACCCAGCCAATTGAATTTATTTTTTCTCGTGTGACTTGTGAACTCGTTCAGAATCTGAGAAGACTCTCTGACAGGTCAGGAAAGGCAGTGACAAGTCCTGTCCTGCACATTTGCACTCCTGGAATGGATCCCATGTTATTCTTTTAATCAAAATAATCAGTGTTATGCTATTGTTTCAAATTTAGAGACATTTTACTGTTTGTGTATCATAGCAATTCTTTTTTAACATGTGTTATTTCTGGAAGTCAAGCAAGCTTTTTCCTTGTCTTTAA
>NW_007732446.1:131828-132929 GCF_000696425.1 Galeopterus variegatus | reverse complement strand
AGGAGGTGGTAGTTGCTTATAACATTTCATATGCCTTACCACTCCAGATTTTGATATGCTTTCTCCATCCCAACCTAAGAAGGGGATAGCCATGCTATGGATGAGAAATAATCACTATGCTGCTTGGCCATTATTACTAATGAGAGCATATATGAATCTTCTGGCATATTTGGGGTAGAAAGAGAACAACTTGAGAACAGAGGGATGAATGATTAGGAGAGATAAAGTCCAAATTCTGAAGCCTGGCACACAATGACCTGCTCTAACTTTTCCCAGAGGATGGGATGAAAGATGGTGTTATGAGGCTAATAGACCCAGCATTAAATCCTATAGAATTGTAGAGGAAAAATATTTTTAGCTTTTAAGATTTATTTTGCCCTTTTTTTATTACACAAGGAAAATGGAGAAAATTTCAGTTTGGGCAAGCATGTCTTTACCAGTATTTTAGTCAAAGTAGGCTTAGTGCTGTAAAAACAAAAACAAACAAACAAAACCCAAAATCTCAGTGGATTTGTACAATACAAAGTTACTTTTCACTCCATAAGCAGTCTTCCACATGGTGACTCAGGGACCCAGGCTCCTGCCATCCTGTGGCTCTACCATATGCTAGGGTCTCAGATTTTTTTTGGCTCCTCTTCATTCAACTAGCAGATGTGGAAAAGAGAAGATAGGAGAAGGATTACGTGGAAGGCCTTGAGGTGGTATCATCACTTCTGTCCCATTCTATTAGCTAGAACTCAGTCACATGACCACAGCCACTGCAAGGGAGGCTGGAACATGTAGTCAAGACGCATGCCCAGAAGAAAGGCTCCTAGTAAACTCATAGAGATGCTTGATAAAAAGGCAGGCAATCAGACCTTAGGAGGGAAGCCTTCCAAGTAGTGCTATTTTAACTAGAATTTATTAACATTGTTTTGTTTCTATTCCACTTATTTTATGTTATCTTCTTTTTTGGCAAGTGAAACTGGTTTTCCTCCTATGACAGTACTATAAATTGTCCTTTCACAATGAACTTAAGTTTAAAAAGTAAATCTACTCAAGGGAAAAAAGTAGTAAATAAATGAAAATACAAGTAAAACGTGGAAATGGCAAAATCTGTGA
>NW_007732446.1:114585-127570 GCF_000696425.1 Galeopterus variegatus | reverse complement strand
ATCTTGGAATGTGGCCTTTCACCAGGGTCTCTATGTCACCATGAGTGGCACAATGGAGGTGAAGCCAAGGAGAGGCCATGTGGCTCTTGTTGGGACCTGCCAGGCTCTGCACAGGATAGCAGCAGCCATCCTGATGACTCAGAGTAGAGCACAGAACGATATTGGACTAGAACTCAGGCACATTTCCTTGCCTCTTCCCAGAAAATCAGGCACTTATGGGAGCCAAGGAGAGGCCGTGTGGCTCTTGTTGGGACCTGCCAGGCTCTGCACAGGATAGCAGCAGCCATCCTGATGACTCAGAGTAGAGCACAGAAAGATATTGGACTAGAACTCAGGCACATTTCCTTGCCTCTTCCCAGAAAATCAGGCACTTATGGCAGGGAGAGAGGCTTCTAGAGCTTAGACTTACCCTCGCTAGAAGTGTTTAAATCTACAGTGACATTTAGAAAGTCAAGAACCAAGGCAAGAACAAGAAACAAAACAAAGCCATCAGATTCATAACTAGATTATATGAAGTCAACAGAAACCAAACTTAGTTGAAGACAGATTTCAGCTCCAATGGGTACCCCTGAACCAAACACATGCCAGTCACTAAGTTGGCCAGAGAAAGATCAGCTGTACCATAGACCATCTGTCAGGGATAGACAGCAAGTCAGAAGAGATCCCCTGAAGGTTCCTCCTGCTCTGCCATTAGGGGCACAGGACAGGCAGACGCCCCCTCATCACCATCACCCTCATGTGCAGAGATGCTGGTTTCCACAGGAATCACCTCCAGGGAGCAGTGGCCACAGGCTTTGGACCTCCTCAGGGCAGTGACCTTGCTTAGCATCTGTTCCCCTTGGTTTTGTTCTCCACCTCTGCCATTTCTGGAAATGTCAGTTACTTCCCTAGAGGAGACATTCAAGTCTTACCAGGGGAAACCTGAATTTGCTTTTTTGAATCTGCCTTTTTTCCAGACACTAGAAAAGAGAAAAGAGGCTGAGAAAATTGGGCTGGCTGGATTCATCAGCCTCCAGCTGTCCGGGATGTCACCACTTCCACATCCTCGGAGCTAATGCTGATGAAGATCACCCAGGAGAACCTGACGCCCTCCCATGCCAGAGCAGCTTTCCTAAAGAAAGAGGGAAAGAGTACTGGCCCTGCTGTGCTCCTACGGTATTCCCGAGAGAGGAAGCAAGGAACAGAAGCATCTTCTGGTTCTGCTTTAAATTTTCCTTCCCTTCTCACTGGCCCCTGCAGACATACTAGCTCTATAGTGAATAAATAAAGCAGAATGTGTGTCATCAGCCAGAGGAGTCAGCTTCATATCATTAGGGAAGCCTCAAAACACCAAGACCTTCTCCTGGGGAGAGGCAGGAGGGGGTGGAGGGGACACTCTGGCAGGAGTCAAGGTGCAGCAACTGGAGACTCAGGGGGGAGGAAGCACAGAAAGCAGATGTCCAAGAATCCTGCAGCACATGCCCTTTTCAAAGCTCAGCCTCTGTCACTTGGTTTGTCCTTTTAGCAGAAAAAGAGATCAGGAGGAAGAATAGGAGAGTTGAAAGGGGCAAGAAGGTTAAGGAAAATGACTTGGTTGAAAATACCAAGCTCTTACTTTGACTTAGAGCTCCCTTATTTCTGCAGCCCATTATCTGCTTCCACCCCCGAGGTGATTTTGGCCCCTTTGGCTGTCAGTCTTCCTTCTGACCCTGTCCTCATGTTAGCACTAGAATGTCTGAAACAAGTCTTTTCAAGTCCCAATCTCTCCACCCCTTTCCTCCCCCAACTCCATCTTTCCAGCAGATGCACACCCTGGCATGGCCCTTTCTGATCAGCTGCAGCTCTCAATTCTCTCCAGAGGACTTTAACTCTTTTGTCTTCCCAGCACTGTCCATCCCAACTGGCATCAGTTATGGGAATCCAGAACTGCTCCTTCTTTTAGGAGAACTAAAAACTAGCTCCGGCTAGTGTTAGGGCTAGGGCTGGGTATTTAATCAGAATGGGAGCTGTCATCATTTTGAAGGGTAGGCACCTAATCTAAGTGAAATATTGTATGCCCACAATGGCAACAGTGATTGGCTCAGGGATGGAGCTATGATGGTACAAGACAGGCCAATCTAAATGCTGTCATGGGATTTCTCATTGGAACTGGTGAAAGAAAGCCCTTTCCCTCTCTGGGCATGAAATGTGTTCGAACCAAATGAGAACTAACAAAGGCTATGTATTCAGAGCTTGCTACAGCAAGAAAGTCAGCCACCATCACTTGTATTTCAGCAGAGACTCAAATGCAGAAAGAGGAGTGGGAGTAGGAACGCTTCATAGTGGCAATAAGGGAAGGCTTTGGATGTGCCCTGATTGGAGGCTGCTGTCATGGGGAAGCCAGGTATTTTATGCGATTGGTTAGGGGTGCATGTTTGGCTTTATCTGCTCGGTTCTAATTTGGAACCAGGGACAAAAATTAGAAAAACTGTCAGTTATCAATCAAGTCCTGGCCATGTGGGGTTAATTATTATAGAATTTGTTGTTTCATTTCTTGGGTTGTTACTAGAAATAGCATCTGATGTCCTATAAGTCTGATTTATGCCAGGTTGGCGCCCTGGCTTGTTTATTGTAAGTAAGGGGACTGGTTTTCTGGGCAGGCTGCTGCAGGTTGTGGGTCAGAGTTCTATTTTTATACATGGTCTGGCCATTGTCCATTTGTATATTCAGTCTCTCGGTAGTTAAGACGATGAGGACTTAGAGTTGATGGTGGCCGGGTTTCCTACCTTGTAGAAAAGCGCTCTGAAAAAATGAGACCAACGAGCAGAGAGAAGCAAGAATAAGAGGCCGAGAGAGACTTGTCAGTGTTGGAGTTTCCGGTTCCAGCCATTCTAAGGATAACTACATCTCTGTTCCTTTTTGTGGTTTTCTGAATCAATTCTTCCTTTGATCTTAAGAGCCAATCGTTCCCATTTTAGACTCTGGTAGTTTGAGTTAGGTTACAACCAAGAGAGCCCTGTACTGTCTATTCACTACTAGTGACTTTCCAGTCACCTAGCCCACCGTCCCTTGCCATTTCTGGTCCCCCTGATGAGCCCTGAAAATCTAATGCTATTAATCAAACACTTGTTCCATGAATCTTAGCAGCTTTCCTTCTTCCCCTCTCCAGGCTCTTCTGCTGTGAATCACTGTCCTGGGTTCCCTCGATTACTTCTATTAATTCTCCACTACCTGACTTTCCCTCCCCCTCCAAGTTCTATCTGAAGCATCCATTCTTTCTCTGAATGCTTTTCCCCTCAGGGATCATCTACGCATAGGGCCTCGGTAATTACTTCTTCCTAGTGGCTTCCAGATTCTTGGACCCAGCCCTGATTTCTGTCTTACCCGGGCTCCAGGATATCTATCCAGATTCCCATCTCCCCAACAACCTCAACGTGTCTCATAAGGAACTCAGCACCTTCCACAGTGAATGTGGCATTTCTGTCAGAATTGGCCTGTTGATCTGACACTGCTGAGCCTGGAAACATGAAGTCATCTCTGGGTATGTTCCCATCTCCCCTTTTGTCTCATGTGTAGATGTGGCAGAAATTGTTAACTTCACAAGAAACGGAGGCTCAGAGGACTTTCCCGAGATGAGAAGGCTCACAAGAAGCAGAACCAGCACCTCCAGATTCTGCACTGGTGGTGTTATCCAAACCATACTTCCCCTGAACCCTCTGGAACTATAGCACAGCCCTCAAGGAGAAGGGCTGCTGTATGGGTTGAGGATACATGTCCAACTGCCCCAGTAGTGACTACTCACTGCTCAGGCTGGAGGGCTGAAGCCTGGAAATATTGCAAATGCAATGTATTGGGTCTTTTCTTCGTTTCATCCACAGTATTCTTCCCAAGAATCTCCCCCCAGAAAAGCTATGTAACCAGATTATTTCCACCAGGTGTGTCTCTCTGTTCAAACCCAATTCAGAGAATCCCAGGCTTTAAGATCTGAAGGGAACCCAGAGGCCCCTTAATATAGACCCCTGTACAACACACACTGTCCTATTCTACAGCACAGACAAATGACCCTCAGGCTGCAGCTTGAACAGCCCTGTGATGGGAAACCAATCAAGACAACCTTCAAGCACTTGAAAGACTTTGATAGAAAGGCTTCCTTATGTTGAGACAAAACTTCCTGTGCAGCTTACACCCACTGTTAATTCTTCCTCTGCAATCACGTGGCAGCCTTTCCAAAACATGAAGACTGTCCTTGTCTTTCTCCATTATGGCTCTTGTTTTCAGGCCCAACAATTTCAGTCCTTCAGGCAAGATGATTTCCACGCCTTTCCACCCTGGCCCTTTTCCACCAAGATTGTCAATCACCCTACTTAACTGACACCTCCCTGACTGACCACACCACTCTATCTAGCATCTGAGCAGCAACAGGCAAAGTAGGCTTTCTCCTCTCTTTTTCTAGATTCTCTGTACTTATTAGTGCAGTCAAAGATCCCATTAACTACCTCAAAATTCTTTAAGATAATGATGAATTTGGACAGAATCCAAGCCTGCTAATGCACCTTGTCAATGAGAAGCTCTGTACTTATTAGTGCAGTCAAAGATCCCATTAACTACCTCAAAATCCTTTAAGATAATGATGAATTTGGACAGAATCCAAGCCTGCTAATGCACCTTGTCAATGAGAACAAAAGCAGGCAGCAGCAGCATCTCTCTTAGGAGCCTTATAAGGGCTCCTTTGAGTGCTAATTTCAGATAACTAAGCTTCTCTGATGTTACAGACATGAGACCCTCCCTGCAGTGAGGATGCATTTTCCATTTGTTCCATTACCATATCTTGCTCACCATCTGAGACCAAGATACCCACATCCTCAACATATTGAGATATCACAGAAACTCTGTCCAGTTTCTGAGTTCTAGACTTCTTCCTCTTGACTGATAAAAACAGGGAGATTTGGGTTTGTATATGTTGAATTTATTTTGATGGCAGGCAACAAAAACCACCCCAGTTGACCTCAGCAAAAAGTTCAGAAAGAGGTTAGAGTATGAATATGTTAGAAAGGTGGTAGAAGATATACAGATATTTTCCTTTCAAGTTTTACATTCTAGCATGTCCTAGATCATGTTTCTTAAATGCAGAGCCTGAGACGGGGATTCTTATTCATGCAATTAATTGAGAGATGCTCTCAGGAGAGATTGTTAGAAAATGAGGAAAGGAAAAGCAGCAAAGCAATAATGTGTTTTCAGGAGAAGTTTATCCTTGACCTGACTTTATGGGTGCTTTAGAGTGTAAATTGCACTACTGACATTAGCTGGGTCCTTCCCTGTGAGGGGAGGAGAAGGGAGCAGCACCTAATCTCAGATACCACCAGGCAAGACAGCCCCTGCCAGCCGAGGATAATCCTCCTGAAAAGGGTACAGGTGTGAACCATGACCGGCCAACACCCACAGCAGATGGGGAATGGGTGCACTGGCCAGAAGAAAGGGACAGACATGAGACCCTCCCTGCAGTGAGGATGCATTTTCCGTTTGTTCCATTACCATATCTTGCTCACCATCTGAGACCAAGATACCCACATCCTCAACATATTGAGATATCACAGAAACTCTGTCCAGTTTCTGAGTTCTAGACCTCTTCCTCTTGACTGATAAAAACAGGGAGATTTGGGTTTGTATATGTTGAATTTATTTTGATGGCAGACAACAAAAACCACCCCAGTTGACCTCAGCAAAAAGTTCAGAAAGAGGTTAGAGTATGAATATGTTAGAAAGGTGGTAGAAGATATACAGATATTTTCCTTTCAAGTTTTACATTCTAGCATGTCCTAGATCATGTTTCCTAAATGCAGAGCCTGAGACGGGGATTCTTATTCATGCAATTAATTGAGAGGTGCTCTCAGGAGAGATTGTTAGGAAATGAGGAAAGGAAAAGCAGCAGAGCAATAATGTGTTTTCAGGAGAAGTTTATCCTTGATCTGATTTTATGGGTGCTCTAGAGTGTAAATTGCACTACCGACATTAGCTGGGTCCTTCCCTGTGAGGGGAGGAGAAGGGAGCAGCCCCTAACCTCAGATACCACCAGGCAAGACAGCCCCTGCCAGCCGAGGATAATCCTCCTGAAAAGGGTACAGGTATGAACCATGACCGGCCAACACCCACAGCAGATGGGGAATGGGTGCACTGGCCAGAAGAAAGGGTTGTGGTTGAGGCACCAACAGTGTCTACTGTAGGGCACCTCTCTGGCTCCAGATTTGGATACCCAGTGCTCAAGGACAACCTCTCTGAGGATTTACATAATCTCATGTATTAACTGCACTAACATTTTAATGGGTGTCAGTGTCAAGCAGTAATCCCCAGATTTTCTGGCAAAAAATGCAGCAGAAAAGTTAATTCACCAAACATCACATTTAAAAAAAAAAAAAACCCTCAACCTAAGAAGGATCAAGATGATCTGTGCTTCTAGAATTATTTTTCACATTAGTCCATCCATATTACTATGTGGTAGGATGCTGAGAGTCCATTTCCCATCCACAGGGCAGAATGGGGTTTCTATGACCTCTGCTTTGCATCGCTTACAGGAAAAGGTTCTACAGAGAACACAGCCCTTTGTTAAATGCCCAAGCCTGTAAAATAGGCAGAGGCAGACGCTGACAAACTGCAGCAGAAAAAATGAAACACAAATAGGAGATGAGTATTCCATCAAGCAGTGATGCCCAGGTCCGGGATGCATTGCCTCAGCTCCATCTCATAAATCCAATAGAAAGTTCATTGCTTTGCATGAAGGATCTGCTTGTGTAGTCTGATCATTCACATGACCACTTAATTCCAAATCCAATTTGCCACTAATTTCAAACTGCTATCAAAAGTGACAGGCAGGTTTGTTTGCAGCTCCCGGTAGATGGAATGGTCTGCTTTAAAATTGAACAGACAACAAAGGAGATCAGGACTGAGGAGCATCAGAGAAATGAAAACACTTTCTAACTTCCTGATGGCCAAGCTAAATCTTTGCCTTTATGGCAGGTTACTCAATTAAACACATGAAGGCAGAATAGATGGAATGGTCTGCTTTAAAATTGAACAGACAACAAAGGAGATCAGGACTGAGGAGCATCAGAGAAATGAAAACACTTTCTAACTTCTTGATGGCCAAGCTAAATCTTTGCCTTTATGGCAGGTTACTCAATTAAACACATGAAGGCAGAAGAGTCAGTGCAAGGCCATACCGGAGCCTGACTGGATTCATGCAGTTCAGACTGGTGTGACAGCAGCCCCCAGGAACCCAGAGATTCCTAACCAACATCCTCCCATGAAGATCTGTGCAGGGCTTTCACTTCAAAGGGCCTCAAATGACTAGAACTACACATTTCTTTCTAGAACTATTAGATTCATCCTTCCTCATGGCCTCTGCATCAACATTCTTTCTTTCCAACTAGAAATTTTAACTCCTGCAGGAAAAAAAGTCAATCTGCCTAGAATTCTTACCACAGATTTATTTTGACTGACACTAAGCACATTATCAATGATAGCCTAGTTTTGTCTGAAATCCCCGTCTGTTTTCAAACAAAGAAAATTTCTACATCTTGAAGAGACCTGAAGCTAAAATAGAAATTACAGCCATTCCCAACCCACATGCACAAAAGAAACTAATATATAACATATTCAAAACTGAAGCTCTTCAAACTCTCTTCTCTTGACACAATATTAGTGAGATTCAGCATCCCTCCAGGGTTAGGGCAGGTGTGGTGGGGTAGAGATAGCTGCCATTGTGCGATGTCAATATCACTTTGAACCACCCACTGCTCCTTATTTATTCTTATCATTGATTGTACAACATTTTTGCCTATATTATGCAGTTAAATTCTTTCTAATATGACAAGTCCTTAAGGATTTATAGACATTTTTCATGCTATAACAAATAACCATGCTTGCTAGAGTTCTAGTAACAACCCCCAGTGGAAAATGGTACCAAAGAAAAAAAAATGAAAATACTATCAAAGTGATCCCTGGCTGCTGAGATGGAAATGAACATGAGTCATTTTTAGTTATAATCACAATGACAAAGTTAAGCCGCAGCCACATCTCAGACTGTAAGATAAAAACAAATCTAAGTTCCCTCCTATGCTATCAGCTCCTAAAGATTAAACCTTTGGAGGGAGATGGGAGCAATGGGAAATGTGAATTTGTTTATTCTATATATACTGTACAGTGCTCTTTATAATCGATACAGAAGCTGATTTATTTCTTGGTCAGTCTGGACCCACTTCCTGGTCATTATATTCTACCTCCGTTTTTACTTTAATATTAATTTCCATATGTTGACAAACATACAGATGTGCTCCCACACAGACTTACATCTGGATAGTTGACTGAAACCATTTCTTTTTTCTTCCAGATGTTCCCAGGCCTTGTGGACTTGGGCATTGCCAAGCCAGACACCAGAAATGACTGTATTTAGGAATGAGGAATTTAAAGTAGAAACACATCTTCCATCACCACCATTACCAAGGCCTACTCCACACTCCTGCTCTTCTTTCAAGGCTCAGTTCACAGGTCACTCCTCCAGCGGTCCTGCCAGATTGCCCCAGATGATGTCAGCCTCCCTGCTACTGTGTTTGCTGAAGCTCAGTCACCAGCCGTCTTATGGTCGGCCTTGAGCAGTGTGGTTTCTGCAAGCATCTGGGGAGCAGGAGCCAGGTCTGATTCAGCCTTGCTTCTTCCTAGGTCACCCAAGCCCCAAAGTCAGCCCTTAGTTGTCTATTTCAGTTTTTGTTTTAATATTAGGTAAAACCATATGACATTGCCAATATTCAACCATTTCTGACCTACAAAAATGGCAAATTCATATTATTAATTTTAATAGATGAAACAAAGACAGAATCGATGGCATCCATCTCTTTTAATGCTAACTTTCTCACTCACCCACAGTCAAATTTGTTTTAGGTTCCATGAAATGTCATACAGATCCTGAGACTGTACACACTCTCCTTTATTTGCCCAAATAATAAGTTACCCAGTAACCACAACTGGTCAGCTGACAGGCTGCTAGCCAATCAGACTGCTTCACACACATTGCAGTGGCAGAAGCCCACACCAGGCCCAGCTGCTTCTGGCTCCCTGACTTCTTTTGCTTATTAATTGCAAAGGTACAAACCTTCTACTCTGTTGTTGTTTAAAAAAAAATTCCTTAATAAATTTTTATACTTTCTGCTTACTTTCTACCTTCTTTCCATTCTTAGATCCAAAAAGAAAAAAAAAAAAAAAGCCCTCTGATTGAAGGCAATTTTCTTCATCATAAAAATAATTTAGTTTTTCTTCACTATACATATAATATGGTTCTTGTGGCTTTTAATATTATCATTACTAATCTGTTACCTTATACATAGCAATTTATAACACTTTCAAATCTATTATCTCAACTAATACCCAAACAACCCTCTAAGAGATGACTCTTCTAATTTTAAAACTAAAGGGACTGAGGAATTAAGGGTTTAAGTGACTTTCTGAAAGTCACACGAGCCATAGACATGAATGCAGACCTCCTGCTTCCAAGGTCAGTGCCCTTTTGGTTGGGCTTCTCTGCCTTTTCTGGGATGAGTGTCAACACACTAGAAATAGTCTTTGCATGAGCATGGACTTGTGCTTGCAACTCAAATGCTTATAGAGGATCAGCAGGTACCAATTCAGGAAAATAATACAGAGCAGAACTGGGAAGCACATATCCCACCTAAAGGGACAGACATCTGCTCCTTAACCTCAGAAATTATTGCCACTTGGCCAGGTAGACATGATCTCACCAGATCTTCCAAATTTCCAACAGAAACCAGAAATCTGAATTTTTCATGTAAAATTTTATGATTTTTTAAATGTTGATGATTAATTTCCTTAAACATACCCACATTATGTGGGTCAGTAGTGTTCTAGCTGAACATAACACCAGCAGGTATCAGAGGCAACCCACAGTTGGCCAGGATGCCACCTCCATCTATAGCAGAGATAGCAAGTGTGTAGTACCTGGGTGGCCACCCCCCCACTCATAGCAAACATGAGCAATCAATTTCAGCACCTGCTTACTGAGCTTAGGTGCAACTTAGGGCCCTTCTCAACAGTGCACTCTAGGCAGCCACCTCCAATATATAGGTCAGAAGAGTGTAATGCCTTTGCCTACTTGGCCTGTGAAACAGATGATTGATAAAGGCACTAAAGAGAAATATATTGGTCATTCTTAAAGGTTGTCAGATATATACCTGGTCACTTAAATGCCGAAGAAACAAGAAGGCACTTGATAAATAAAATGAAGAAGAAAATAGCACAATGCAAGCAGCAGTAGAGAAAGAAAAGAAAGGAAAATCTCTGAGTCACAACAGAGTGGCTATAATTCCAGTTTAATGGTCGTGATCATCAATGCATATCTCAGGCCAAGTTCCTCCCCATTCCCGCCTGCCTTAAGACTACACCTCTAAATCACAGACACTTATCTTTAGCTAGTTCCAAATCATTTAATTGCTTTTAGGAAAATACAATAAAAAATGGAGCATGCTTTGGTCCAGAATTACAGCTACATTTTCATTTTTTTTTTTCTTTCTTTGTTCAGCTCCCAAAACCTAGAGTCCCGGGTATTATGACTCTGCAGCCTGCCAGAGAGGTCTTCAAAGGGCTTCACCATCTAACCTGTTGCTAAGAAAATTAGGCAAGATTGTCATTTTAAAGGCTCATGAATCTACTATGACATAATTAGACAAAACAGACACAAAGAAACATTCCATGTCTTGAAACTCTAGCGATCACTTAGGGACTATTTCCAAATCTCAGTATTTGTTTAGAGGCTACAGGAAACTGGCCTCGGTGTGAGTCCAACTGGATTCCAAATTGTATCTTTTATTTCAATCCCAGAAGCTTTCCTAAAGCTTTCTGAGCTTAAGAACAATGCAAAGTAATTTAGGTATTTTTACTTTTTATTCATTCATCTATTTATTCCATTGAAACAGGACTTGCCAACTCAGATGCTTACAGAAATGTAACGTAAATAGGGGAAGTGGGCTGAGTATGCTCTTTCAACATAGACATAACTTGTGCAAGTAAAGACTATTCCCACAGGTCCAGTATGCTAATAAAAAACTAGTTTCAATCCCATTTTCTCAAAATGTGGTTCTCACAAGCTTTCCTTTGCTTCTCATAGAAACAAGAGTGTTAATTTGTGTTTCCTGAAACGCAAAATCTGAGACAAGGACTGAGAATAAGTAGTTTATCTGGGAGGTGATTCTAGGAAGTGCTGGTGGGGAGCTGGCAGGTAGGACAAGAAGGAGACGAAGCCAATAAATGGGGTGTTATCAACCACTGTGGGCCACTGGGGCTCAACCTGGGAACAGGGGACTCTCTGGGAGACAAAATGGAGCATGTCTTGGTTTCTCCACCTGAGGGACAAGGAGGTTAGGATTCTTATTCTTACCCACCAACTTCTTGTCTGTCATTGTTTGTGGGCTGCTTTGGAGAGCATTAACTCGCCAGCAGTTCTGGCTTGGCAAGTTGTAGCCATGACCAGTAACAAGCAGCGTTGGGCATGAGAGGGAAAGGCAGGGGGGAAATATGTAGGGTACCAAGAGTATCTGCTGTAGGTTCAATAAATAATCCATTTCCTCTTAATCATCCTACAATAAAATCAAAAGCACAAGAACAATGATAAATGACCGCCTGATCCTCAATCATACTATCAGGGATCAGTAGTGAGGGGCATAGACTGGAACAAACTGGAGAGTATTTGCCCTGTCAAGAAGGGCAGTCAGCTCCAGCTGATAGGTACCATGCAGGCGAGGCTTTCCAGATCTTCTCTTTTAAAGAAAGCTAGGATTCTGGCTCTTGATACAACATTTCATAACTTTTAAATGTTGGCAATGAGTGAAAAAAAAATTTAACACTCTGCAGACACATGCATCTCAGGGCTGAATTTTTCCATGTATGGCCAGTTTCTACCCCCTGATTCAAAGTTTTGTTCTACTGTCCACTCTATGCCCAACATTTTCCTGGGTGATATGAAGAATTCAGACCTGCTTTTCACGTCACTTATGGATGACCTGCTGGTTGATGATGACTGTTGCCAGATAACCTGGGTGCAAACACACCCACACAAAAGATATAAACAAAAGGCTTTGAGTTTGAAGAGGCATAAGATTTTAAAGAGACAGAAGTATCATTAAGCCCTTTATTGCTGAATTTAAAGACAGCCAATTAGTACTAATTGACATTAAATGCTATTGTTCATCAAATACAGGCTCTTATACATATGTAGGACATGGTACCATCAAATTCAAAACCAAGTCAAAGCATCAGGCAGAAGAAAGGTTTAGCTCACAAGGTAGGGGACAAATACCTATAAAAAGTGAAGTCAAAATTGCAATGCAGGTGAAGATTTTCTTTGACACTTTGACATCCCACAGCTCCTTTCTGAAACTACTTTCACATCAGTAATTGAGTAACCTCATGGCCCACCCCCTGCTAGTCCCAGAGCTCCCTTGACCAAAATGAGGTCTCCAAGCACACCCCCCCCCAATCTGGTCTGTTGGCTGGATCTTTGGATCCAGCAAGGGGCTGCAAGAGTTAGACATTGTCTCCAAAAGGGTTGCATGCACCTCAAAAGATGCACAGGACAAACCACTGGAGTACAGGAGGAAAACATTAGAAATAATAAGAAAAAATAAGTTTACTAATATGTAATATGTGATCATCCATGGATCCCTCTCCCAGATTTTTTGTCAGATGTCTGCATGTTCCATGTGGTCGATGAGACACTGTGAGGGAAGTGAGGAATGCCACAGATTAGAAGTGAGTGTTACTTTTGCAGGTGGCATGTGGTTGGTTGGTGGATTTATGGATGGTGACATCTTGTTTTAACCACACCAACACTCGCCAGTAGAGAAGAGGCTTAAGAACATGTCTACAGGGCCGGCCCGGTGGCGCACTGCTACAGTGCGCCACTTGGGAGTGCGGTGTCGCTCCCGCCGAGGGTTCGGATCCCACATACAGACCAGCCACTCACTCGCTG
>NW_007732446.1:109950-114401 GCF_000696425.1 Galeopterus variegatus | reverse complement strand
CACCACCAAAGGGTAATAACTCTCAAGTTCTAGATCCTATAGAACAAGAAGCCCTTGAAATGTCTGACAAGGAATTTTGAGTGATAATTCTAGGAAACTAAATGACATACAAGAAAACTCAGCTAGAAAACAAGATGAAATGAGGAAACGTATACAGGACCTGAAAGAAGAAATGTAAAAGGAAGTCAATGCCCTGAAAAAGAATGTAGCAGAGCTTGCCAAGCTGAAGAATTCATTTAACAAAATAAAAAACACAACAGAGAGTTTAACCAGCAGGCTTGCAGAAGCAGAAGAGAGAACTTCTGACCTTGAAGATGGGCTATTTGAGATAACACAGGCAGACAAAAAAAGAAAAAAAAGGAAAAAATAATTTAAAAAATGGAAGAAAATCTAAGAGATATCACACAGGCTTAAGCACTCAAATATCCGAGTCATGGGTATTCCAGAAGGGGAGGAAAAAGGAGAATGCATTGAAAACATATTTAACAAAATAGTGGCAGAAAACTTCCCAGGTATAGGAAAAGACACAGATCTTCAGATCTAGGAAGCTCAAAGATCCCCAAATGTATTCAACCTAAAAAGGCCTTCTCCAAGACATGTTATAGTCAAATTGGCAAAATTCAAAGACAAAGAGAGAATCTTGAAAGCTGCAAGAGAGAAGCATAAAATCACCTTTAAGGGAGCCCAAATCAGACTAACATCAGACTTTTCACCACAAACCCTAAAGGCCAGAAAGGAATGGGATGATATATTCAAAATACTAAAAGACAGAGATTGCCAGCGAAGAATACTCTACCCCGCACGGCTATCCTTCTGAAATGAAGGGCAAATAATACATTTCTCAAACAAACAAAAACTGTGGGAGTTCACTACCACACGACCACCTTTACAGGAAATTCTCAAGGGAATACTGGGTTTGGTACCTGAAAAACAACTACCACTGCCATAAAAACTCATGAAAAATCAAAACCCACTAGTAAAATTAAAATGCCAACAATGAAGAGAAAGAAAAAAAAAGTTTATCTACAACCCAAGAAACCAACAAATACAGAAGACAAACGGTAAATCAGAAAGAAAGGAACAAAGGACACTTAAGACATCCAAATAAAAATCAATAAAATGCTAAGAGTAAATCAACACTTTTCAGTAACAACTGTTAATGTAAAAGGATTAAATTCCCCACTCAAAAGACACAAACTGGCTGACTGGATTAAAAAGGAGGACCCAACTATATGCTGCCATCAAGAGACCCACCTCGCCCATAAAGACTCACATAGACTAAGTGAAAGGATGGAAAAAGATTTACCACGCAAACGGAAATGAAAAATGAGTTGGAGTAGCTATTCTTATATCTGATAAAATAGACTTTAAACTAAAAACCATAAAAAGAGATAATGAGGGCCACTACATGTTGATAAAAGGATTCATCCATCAAGAAGACATAATAATCATAAATATGTACGCACCCAATGTTGGAGCAGCCAGATTTATAAAGAAAACTCCATTAGACCTAAAGAAGGAAATAGACACTAATACCATAATAGCAGGGGACCTGAACACCCCACTCTCAATATTGGACAGATAATCTAGGCAAAGAATCAGCAGAGAAACACAAGATCTAAACAACACTCTAGACCAATTGAACTTGGCAGAACATTCCATCCTACAACCTCAGAATATTCGTTCTTCTCATCAGCACATAGATCATTCTCCAGGATAGATCACATATTAGATCATAAATCGAGTCTCAACAAATTCAAAACAATTGGAATTATCCCATGTATTTTTTCAGACCACAATGGATTAAAATTAGAAATCAATAAAAAACAAAATTCTGGAAACTATACAAACTCTTGGAAATTAAACAGCATTCTACTTAATGACATATGGGTCCAAAAAGAAATCAAATGGGAAATCAAAAATTTATTGAAACTAATGAAAACAATGATACATCATACCAAAACCTGTGGGATACTGCAAAAGCAGTACTAAGGGGGAAATTTATCACATTAAGTGCTTACTTCAGAAGAATGGAAAGATGGCAAGTGAACAACCTAATACTTCACTGTAAAGAACTAGAAAAATAAGAACAATCCAAACCTAAAGTTAGCAGACGGAAAGAAATCATTAAGATCAGAGCAGAACTTAATAAAATTGAAACCCAAAAAATGACAAAAAAATCAATGAATCAAAAAGTTGGTTTTTTGAAAAGATGAATAAAATTGACAAACAATTAGCACGGCTAACTAAAAAAAGAAGAGAGAAGACCCAAATAACAAAAATTAGAAATGAAAAAAGTGATATTACAACTGATACCTCTGAAATACAAGGAATCATTCAACACTACTATAAACAACTATATGCCAACAAATTTGAAAATCTGGAGGAAATGGATAAATTTCTGGACACACACAAACTACCAAAACTGAGCCAAGAAGATGTAGAAAATCTGAACAGACCAATAACAATAAAAGAGATTGAAGGTGCTATCAGAAGGCTCCCAACAAAGAAAAACCCAGGACCAGATGGATTCACAGCAGAATTCTACCAAACATTTAAAGAGGAACTGACACCAATTCTCTACAAAGTATTCCAAGAGATTGAAACAGAGGCAATTCTCCCAAACTCATTCTATGAAGCAAACATCACCCTGATACCAAAACCAGGTAAAGATACCGCTAAAAAAGAAAACTACAGGCCAATATCTTTGATGAATATAGATGCAAAAATCCTCAATAAAATACTAGCTAACAGAATACAGCAATGCATATGCAAAATTATACACCATGATCAAGTGGGATTCATCCCAGGAATGCAAGGTTGGTTCAACATATGCAAATCAATAAATGTGGTACATCATATCAAAAAAATCAAACACAAGGACCATATGATCGCCTCTATAGATGCTGAAAAAGCATTTGATAAAATTCGATACTCGTTCATGATAAAGACTCTCTACAAGTTAGATATACATGGAAAGTATCTCAACATAATTAAAGCCATATATGATAAAACCACTGCCAATATCATCCTGAATGGAGAAAAGCTAACAGCTTTTCCTTTAAGGACAGTAACTAGACAGGATGCCCACTCTCACCACTCCTATTCAAAATAGTGTTGGAAGTACCAGCCAGAGCAATCCAAGAAGAGAAGGAATAAAGAGCATCCAGATTGGAAAAGAAGTCAAACTGTCCCTGTTTGCAGATGACATGACCCTATATATCAAACAGCGTAAAGCCTCTACAAAAAACTCTTGGAGTTGATAAATGATTTCAGCACAGTTACAGTAGTATACAAAATCAACACACAAAAATCAGTAGCATTTCTGTTCTCCAATGGTGAACATGCAGAAAAGATAACTGGATATCATTATGCAGGAGGGTGAAACTAGACCCATACTTCTCACCTTATACTAAAATCAACTCAAAATTGATTAAAGAACTAAATATACACCCTGAAACAATAAAATTATTGCCCATTTACAATAGCTACCAAAAAAATAAAATACCTAGGAATTGAGTTAACCAAGGATATGAAAAATCTCTATAATGAGAACTACAAACCACTGCTGAGAGAAATTAAAGAGAACATAAGAAGATGGAAAGATATCCCATGCTCTTGGATTGGAAGAATCAACATTGTGAAAATGTCCATACTACCCAAAGTGATATACAAATTCAAACAAATAAAGCTGGAGGCAAAACACTACCTGACTTTAAACTATACTACAAAGCAATAATAACCAAAACAGCATTGTACTGGCATAAAAACAGACACACTGATCAATGGAATAGAATAGAGAATCCAGAAATCAACCCACACACCTACAGCCATCTGATCTTTGACAAAGGCACCAACCCTATACACTGGGGAAGAGACTGCCTCTTCAGCGAATGGTGCTGGGATAACTGGATATCATTATGCAGGAGGGTGAAACTAGACCCATACTTCTCACCCTATACTAAAATCAACTCAAAATTGATTAAAGAACTAAATATACACCCTGAAACAATAAAATTTCTTAAGGAAAACATAGGAGAAACACTTCAGGAAGTAGTATAGGTCACAGACTTCGTGACTATGACCCCAAAAGCACAGACAACCAAAGGAAAAATAAACAAATGGGATTATATCAAACTAAAAAGCTTTTGCACAACAAAAGAAACAATTAACAGAGTTAAAGGACAGCCAACAGAGTGGGAGAACATATTTGCAAAACATATATTTGGCAAAGGATTAATATCCAGAACATACAAGAAACTCAAACAACTTTATAAGAATAAAACAAGTAACCCAATTAAAAAGTGGGCAAAAGAGCTAAATAGGCATTTCTCAAAGGAAGATATACGAATGGCCAACAGACACATGAAAAAATGCTCAACATCACTCAGCATTTGGGAAATGCAAATCAAAACCACACTGAGATACCATCTCACCCGTTAGGATGGCTA
>NW_007732446.1:88336-109143 GCF_000696425.1 Galeopterus variegatus | reverse complement strand
CCTCAGCACAGTTAGGATGGCTAAAATCCAAAAGACTGTAAGTGATAAATGCTTGTGAGGTTGCAGAGAAAAAGGAACTCTCATACACTGTTGGTGGGACTGCAAAATGGTGCAGCCTCTATGGAAAATGGTATGTGTGGGTATGGAAAATGTGGTATATCTACACAATGGAATACTACTCTGCTATGAAAAAGAATGAAATACTGCCATTTGCAATGACATGGATGGACCTAGAGAGAATTATATTAAGTGAAACAAGTCAGGCACAGAAAGAGAAATATCACATGTTCTCACTTATTTGTGGGAGCTAAAAATAAATAAATAAATACACAAATAAACTGGGGGGGAGGGAAGAAGACACAACAATTACAATTCCTTGAAGTTGATATGACAAGCGAACAGATATGAGGTTGTTGGGAGGGAATGGGGAGAGGAAGGAGGGAGGGAGGTTTGAGCAATGGGCTACAATAATCAACCACATTGTATATTGATAAAATAAAATAAAATTTTTAAAAATAATAAATTAATTAATTAATTAATTACCTAGTCTAAGGTATTTTTGTTATAGCAGCCCAAGTGAACTGAGACACTCTCTGAGGAAATGTCCGGCTCACAGGAGGCTGATCCTGCCTGCCCTGTGTCCAGCTCTGTTTTCTCATGTCTGCTCTTGGGAGGTGGTCATGGGAAGAGGGGGACCCAGGCCAGCCTGGATCCTGTGATTCCCTGATAGCAACTGACTGTTCAGCTTCTGGCTGAGACTCCAATAGGAGGTTTCTGGCTCAGAATCTCTGCAGACCCAACAGCAGTGACTGTCTTTCTAGCTCAGTGAATAAAGCTGTTTTATATGCTTAGATGCAAATAGTTCTCCCCCCATACCCCAAAAAGAAAGCATTAAAAATAATGCTCATTTAAGTCAAGTCAGACAGGATAATTAAAGGCAGCACTGTCCCAGCCTAAACACAGCTTTCAAACTCGAAAGTTGCTGCACCTCCCCCACCCCACCCCACCTTTTTCCTTACTGTTTTTCCTAATTAGAGAAGTGGCCTGAGAGACAGGGAAGCTTTTGTTGTGTGGTCTTCACAAGTTTCTAAGAAGATTATACATAAAGCCTCCTCTTCCCCAGTTCCAGAGATAAAAGCATTGGCACAAGGTCATGTCCAGTGCTGTTAAGTAAGTGATGTGAACTTAGCTTCGTTGACTGTATCCAAATGATCTTCTTACCCACATCAGTCTAGTACTCATCAGCCAACATTTATGGGCACCTACTATACACCTGGCACAGAAGATTGAGGCCTGACCTCCATTAACAGTGTCTGCCACACTTCAGCAAATATCAGATACCTGACTCCAGGCTGCACCTCATCACCATCAGATCCACTTCCCGTGAAATGGCAGCCTTCCAAAGCCAGCCCCAGAGACTGAACAAGGCTGATTTGGATATGGTGATTACACACCCTCCTGGCCCTGCAGTGAAATAAGACCCTGAGGCCTCCTGCTGCAGCAACCCCCCCAGCACAACAAAATGGGTCACAAGCAGGTCCAGGTATGAGGCCACCTAGTGATATGTGGGAAGTGTCATTTTCATATAAAAGCAGGCCTCTGATTGCTAGTTGTCCCCAATATCTGTCTTCCCCTTCTTCAATAGCAAGACAAATTTTCAGCAAGCATGGACCCTACATTTCCCAGATTCCTTTGCAGGTAGGTGTGGCCCTGTGACTGGTCTATGGCCAATGGGCACAGGAACGGCAGTATTGTGAGAAGCTTCTTGCTCATGTTCTGAAAGAGGAGGTGTGTGCCCCCTACCCCCTTCTCTTTCTGGCTTCCTGCAGGCTAAGTGATGTCACAAAGGTAAGAGCTGGAGCAGCCACTGGGACCATGAGATGACACCACATCTTGAGAATGACAGAGCCACTGAACATTAGAACCCTGGGTGTACAAAACCTGCGAGGTGTTATTCCAGTGCTTGTACTGTTACACAAAGGAAAACATATTTTTAACTTAACTGTTTGGGGTCTCATTATAGCAGCCTCATCTGTATTGTTCATTGACTAATCCATCTTTTGATATGGCACCTTTCTCATAAAGTAAATTCTCATACATAAAAAGAAAAAAAAGAAAAAAACTTGTAAATTAAAGTTATTTTATCTTGACATCCAAAAGACAGAATTAATTGCACATCTTTGACCCATTAGCCAAAATAGGAAACAGAGAAAAACTTGGACATTAAACTATTGATCATTTCTTTATCTGTAGAAAATAGACTAGCACATAAAACTAAGATTTTGTCAATGTTTTCAAGCCAGTCTGCGAAAGGTATCATAAAGAAATCACCTTCACTTGATTCCTGTGCCTGACCCTGACTGGGGAAGGGTGGAGAGCTGATTCAAGCAGAGAAGCCATCCACACTGGGCACTGATTTTTCCATAATGTTTTCCTCTAGTAAGTGCTTGACTTTTCAAAATACTGATTCAAGGTAAAGGGGAGCATTTGCTGCAGAACTGGGTCATGCCACACTGGAAGGAAATCTTTCTTTGGACCAGGCTCAGGCTGCCTCTGTCGTCCTGCTGATTGGCTTTTTAATAGGTTCTATAAGGCTGGTTAACTTTTCACTTTGAATCATGCACACAAGATCATCTGAGCGTTCGGCAGCCAAATTCCTATGCCCAGCTTTCATAGCAGCTCAGAGCCGTGCTGTACAGCACTCTCTGTTGAGCTGAGTGGAACTTGAAATGACTTTTCAGAAACAGGACTTCAGGTTTCTTTAACCTATTTGTTCCCCTTTCTTGGCTTAATAAGAAAATGGTTTCCCATTCTCCTCCTAACTTTGTGCAATTCTTTTTTGCCATCTGCTGAAATCTTACCTGTAAATCAGCAAAGGCTTAGAGTAATTCCCAAGAAAAATGACCTGACTTCAAATAAATTACAAGTATCATGTGTGTGTTTGTGTGCATACATGAAAGATCTGTGTCTTTATTCTCAAAGAAAAAAAAAATCTGGGGTTAAAAATTTCAGGACTCCCCAAGGGCACAAATTCAAGCAGGGAATTTTTCTTAGAGTAACCCAAAAATGAACAGAGGAGGAGCCACTCTGCAGGTCTAATTAGGTCCAATTGGTCACTTCTCCCATCTTTAACGGATCTACTCGACCAGAAACTCCAAAGAAGATGCTCTGACAACTAGAGGCTCACTGACGCTTGTGCCATCATTACGATTCTCCAATTCTCCGAAAATCTGTTTTCAGCAACTTCTGGGAGTGCTGAATTGTGATACAATTAAGTGTTTGCTAAAATGCTGCAGAATTCCATTAGTTGTTTCAGATCATCTGCAAAGAAATTAGCAGGTGGTAACCACATTTTACAATATAATTCCTTGACAAATACAACTATTTTTTCTTCTATTCAGTTTTGAAAAACTATCTTCCTTAAGAGAAGCAAAGTTCAAAAGATATTCTGTACTAAAATTATTCACTCCTCTGGGTGTCCCTTCCTCTTCCTGCTACCTTTGAACTTCTCAAGTACTATGATTGTGTCTTGCTCATCTTTGTACCCATGGTCTCTGGCAAGTGACAATTGCCTTTGAAATGTGCAATGACTGAAGAAGAAATGAATGAGTGAAGAGTTGATTTCCATTTCAAAATACCTCTTGTTAAGTGCTGCATAGTGGGAGAGAGAACACAGATTGTGGAATTGGTCCCAGCCCGGGCACTGATACTCACTAACTACACAGAGTTGGGCAGGCTACTAGGTATCTTTAAGATAGAGATGGTAACAGTACTCACCTCACAGGGCTGTTGTGAAAATTAAATAAGATCATGCATGTAATAGCTTTCCCAGAGTCAGCTCAGCTTCCTGTCTACCTACTGTACTCCCACTTGAACCCACTGTTTGCATAGGTGACTGCAGCTCTGATAACCTAATGAAAGGGGTAATGGGGCTGAGTCAGCTCAGCTTCCTGTCTACCTACTGCACTCCCACCTGAACCCACTGTTTGCATAGGTGACTGCAGCTCTGATAACCTAATGAAAGGGGTAATGGGGCAAACCTTAGAGAGTCAGGCCACAGGGCAGCAAGGGCTGGCAGAGAAGACATTTACTGCTCCTCTCTGCTCACCTTTTGAAAGTCCTTGCCAAATGGGCCTGTTCATGGACTGATCTTCCCAGGCCTCTGCCCCAGTCCTGTGCTGAGCACTGAGTGCACAGTGTGGACAGAGCAGAGCACGGCCTCACCCCATCGCTCAGCACAGCAAGCTGACCACCATCCAGCCACCAGCTGGAAGTGCATTTTCCTTTTCTGGAACTACTCACTGCAGCCAAAGAGACATGAAGCCCAGCTCATTGGACTGAGAGAAGAGAAGGAGTGGCCCCCTCCCAAAAGTTGTGTGCTGTTACTAAAAAATAATGAAACGGCTACTGCAGGAGCATGTGGTCTGAGTTGTGCAAAAGAAGGCTTCAGGCAGAGGCTGAAGAAGCTGTCTACAGAAGGTTCTCTGCTCACCTTCTGAAAGTCCTTGCCAAATGGGCCTGTTCGTGGACTGATCTTCCCAGGCCTCTGCCCCAGTCCTGTGCTGAGCACTGAGTGCACAGTGTGGACAAAGCAGAGCACGGCCTCACCCCATCACTCAGCACAGCAAGCTGACCACCATCCAGCCACCAGCTGGAAGTGCATTTTCCTTTTCTGGAACTACTCACTGCAGCCAAAGAGACACGAAGCCCAGCTCATTGGACTGAGAGAAGAGAAGGAGTGGCCCCCTCCCAAAAGTTGTGTGCTGTTACTAAAAAATAAGGAAACGGCTACTGCAGGAGCCTGTGGTCTGAGTTGTGCAAAAGAAGGCTTCAGGCAGAGGCTGAAGAAGCTGTCTACAGAAGGGGCCACCTGAGCCCCAAGGCAGCCCTGCTTCTGATCTTGGATTAGATGAACTGTGAACCAGAATGGAGAAGAAAGGTCTTCTCATCAATTAGCAGGGAGGAAAACTCAAATGGGGCTTCTGGAGCCCAAGGCGGCCACACACTGAGCAATGCCCTGCATTCTTCCCAGCATGTATGCACAGTGCTGCAGGGGATAAGCTTGAGGGGTTCTGTTGCCCAGGAAGAAGAGAAGAAGGAAATGAGGGGACTGTGAGTGCAATCAGAAATCATAGTGAGTACCCCAAAACACTGGTGGCACATAGAACAGGAAGTTGAGATTCAATATTAAACAGGAGGAAGCAAATACAGATTAATCACTCCATCATCGCTAATTAAGTCCCCATCCATCTAGATCACACTGTTCCTAACAGGAGGGCCGTACCTGATTTTTTTTTTTTTTTTTTCCTATTGCCCTATCTCCTGATTCCTAGGGCTTAGCTGAGTGGCAGTGACAATGGCCGCGTGTGAATACTTTCTGGGCATTATCTCATGTAATCTTCTGTGTGGTCTATAAGGAGGTACTATTTAATCCCTATTCTATAGATTCAGACAGGGAGGCTCAGAATGGTACAGTGACTTGCTCGAGATAACACAGCCCAGAAGCAGCAGAGCCAGCCTCCCCTCGGAAATATGGACTTCGTGTCGCTGTCACTGGCTGCCCTCTGCCACCTCTTGTTATAACTGACTACCCACCATCTCTGACATGACCCTCTCCTCTGTGCAGTTCTAAAAGATGTTTGCTTCATTTCCTGTGGGTTTGGCCTTCAGAAAAGAAAATCTGAAAGAACGTGGAACTCTCAACAGGGAAAGAAATGAAGCCCTCTTGCTTGAGGAGGGAAGGATAAGAAGCTGATGCCTCTGTGCAATCAGTGACCAAACTTCCCACCTCTCCGGGAAGGACAAGGGCAGACCAGAGCATCCAGAGCCCTTGTCTCTTGTGATCACCCTTCTGGAGACAACAGACGGGGCTGCTGGAGAGCACAGCTCTTCTCCCTAACGAGGCTAACTCACTGTGGAAGGAGCTGATTCCACACACCTAAGACTTTGAAACATCAAAGTTCCCATCTCGCCAAAAAGGAGTAATGACAATTACCCCAGAGAGAAACGTTCTTTTCTCCATCACAACCTTCCAATTAAAAACCACTATAGTATAATGATTTATTCTATTTTCATGGGTGCAGTAATTATTGCACTAAAGATAATGGGGTCCATGTTAGGTAGCAGAAAAAATTGCCCTGGTTTAAGTGCTTATTAATGAACAATACAACCATAATCAATTAAGGCACAGGAAAGAAACATGGCAGCCAGTGATTGGTGGTTTGGTCACTAGATTTAATTTTTGTTATTGGGTCGGTAAAGGCAGGAAGCAAATACTTCTCAAATGGGAGGGAAGGAAATTACAAATTTGATGAAAATATATCACCTTTTGAGCTTTCAAGCCTTTTCAATTGAGGCTTTGGTTAATGTAGGTGACAGCCCTTTCTGCCTGTTACTTGGCATGTGGTTATCGGGAGCCATTTGTAACACTCCCATTTTGTCTGTGAAAAGACATTTTAATTGAAAAATCATTTGCCCATAAAATTATTATCATCAATTCACATTCCACCAAAGGGCTGCATTATGACCATAAAACAATTTGTAAGTGGATTCATTTTACCCACTAAATCACTTTACATTATGCTGTGAACAGAATGATTAAAGCAAGTTAGCATTTTGTTGGCAAAGTAATTACATTATTATGCATTTCATCCACAGAGATACTTACACTACTGAGTCCATTTGTCTTGTTGACAGAACATCTATATGTATTGGACAGAATACACTTTATTTAGTTGATGCAATTAATTTCATTCACCAAACACTTTTAAACTTAAGCTAAACTTTTTTTGTCACAGGAATAGATTTGATTGGGGGACAAAACTAATCTTGCCTACATGATCTGTGCTCATAAAGTTTCTCCAAACAACTACACAAGTTTGCAAACACGTGAATAAAAACAGGAAGAAAATAATGGATGAGCAAAACAAAAGCCTTAAAAAACATCATTCCTCTTGGGTGTATTTATTTAATTCTTCTATATATCCAAGGGGGATAAAATACAAAGACATCCTGAAAACATGGGGGTGGAGATGGTAGTGGAAGGACAGGGGCTTCTCTACTCTGAACAATTTGGCTGGGAAAATGGTGAGAACAAATTGCTCTTTTAAAAGGACCATGTACACTGCTTGGGCAGCATCTCAGCTAGTACCTTTTCATCACCAGGTTCTTTCTTTGCTGGCAGAAATAAATGGCTTTGGACCTTCCTGGGGCAGGTGCCAGGTTTCAAGTGATGTCAGGCTTTGGGAGGCAGCAGTAACTTCCAGTGAGGCCTCAGGAATCCCAATTGAGTCCCACGTTGAAGTCCAAGAGGCTCTGCCATACAAGATGCCCAAATGGGTTTTCTAAAACCAAACGTGAGGGGCAGAAAATGGCTCATCTTGTATCAAGGGCTTTGCGCCCAACTGCCACTGGAAATTCCAGGTTTCAAACTGCAGACTCGTTCCTGTATAAGGCTAGCCTCCTGGCACCAGAGGGCAGGAAACCTCATCTAGGTGTTTCTGATGCCCCCTCAGCACAGGACTGGGTACACATAGGTCATTCCAGAAGGACTTCTGGATCCATTCACTCATTATTCAATTCATATTTTCTGAGCACCTACTCTGTGTCCTACAAGATTCACAGGTGAACAAAATCCCGCCCTGAAGTGGCTGACCACTTGCTGGAGAAGTCAGATAGGTAAACAGGAAATTAAGATACAGCACAGTGAGGGAGTTCCTTGTGGTGAGGGAACGGTTCTGTATCTTGATTGTGGTGGTGCCTGTAGTAATCTCTATATATGAGGTAAAGTGCCACAGAACTATGCATGAAAACACACACACACAAAATGAGTGCTTCACCATGCAAAACCTGATGAAATCTGAAAAATTATAGTCTGGTAGTTAATTAAGTACATCACACCAAATCCAAGTTCCTGGTATTTATAATTCACTATAGTTATATAAAATATTACCATTGGAGGAAGCTGGGTGATGGCTATACCTCTCTATACTATTTTTGCAACTGCTCCGAGTCTATATATTAGTCCATTTCTGTTGCTTATAACAAAATACTTGAAACTGGGTAATTTGTAAGCAAACAAAATTTATGCTTACAGTTTTGGAGGTTAGAAAGTCCCAAGTCCAGAGAACACATCTAATAAAGGCCTTGTTGGTGGCAACAGTGACACAGGGTTCTCACATGGCAGAATGGCAGAGCAGAGAAAGAAAGAGACTCTCACATGCTCTCCTTTTAAAACCCTCAGAACCACACCCATGACCACCATTAATCCATTCCCTAGGCATGGTCCTCAGAAGCTAATCACTTCTTCAAGGCCCTGCCTTTCAATTACCATAATAAGATTTCCCACTCTGTTAACAGTCACAGTGGAGATCAAGCTTCTAATACCTAAAACTTGGGGGACACAATTCAATTTATATAAGTCTATAACTATTTCCTAACAAACTGTTTAAAAATATATATCAGTGTGGGAAGCACTGATGGGGAAATGCTGGAGACTATAGAAGTACAAAGAAATGCTTGATTCTTGGGGGCAAGAGAGAAGACTCTCTGGAGGAAGTCACATCTTCCCAAAGGGAGAATGTTTAAGTGCTTATGGGGACCCACCCTAGGCAGGAGGGGGAAAAAAGCAAAGCATGGGAGTTTCAGACAACAGGAATGGAGACAACTGGAGCACAGAACCAGTCTCAAGGCTTTCAGATTCAAATTATTTTTAAAGGCTGACAAAGTTTTGACTAAGCTGAGTCTTAAAGGAGATTCGGGGTGTCTCCTAAAGGGGAGGGTGGGCTGAGCATCAGGAGAAGAAGAAAGGGAATCCTTGAGGCCTGAGGGGTGCTGGGGGGATGAGTTGGAGGAACCCTACTTCCCAATCAGATGTTTACGAGGCACCAGCTGCAAGCCAGAAGTCACAGCCACATCACAGCCAGGACTTCACTGCTTCTCCTAGTTCACTGGTTCCATTGGGCTCCACAGTACCCATGTCTCTGTGCTTCTCCCCCATAAAACACACCCATCTTATTCTCCCAGGACTCTGCCAGGTAGTACCAGGTTCAAGCAGGACACCTGCCGCCTGCTGCCCTGCACTGCCTCAGGTGACCTATACATAGTTATGGGTAGTGAATACCACCCCCAGGCAAGCTGGAGGGATGAGTAACTTGGCTAGGAGACTTTTGTCCATCAAGCCCCTACTCTAATTCATCTATCCAAATCACCATAACTCAGTCCGTTGACACTCCATGAAACATTCACCCTAACTTTACTGCATCAAGAGCTTTTTATTATAAAAATCATCCCCAGATAGCTGAACAAATCAGCAACTTATTCGTACATTGTAAAAACATCATGGCTGAACATTTGTGGGGTCCACTGGGAAACAGAAAGAGTCTAAAGCCCCAGATACAATAACAAAAATGATAGCTTACTGTTCGTTACTGCATGTGCAGCTTAAGGTTCATTCCCATGGAATGCATACAACAGCCCTATGGAGGCTGATACTATATTATCACCACGCACATTTTACAGATAAGAAAGTAGATGCACAAAAAGGTTAGATAACTTGCCCAAAGGCACAGTCAGTATGTATTGTTGCCAAGATCCAAACCCAGGCTATCTGACTCCAGAGTCCTCTCTCCCACTAAAAAACCAGCTCCTTAGTTGTTGCTCTCCAGCATCTTTTGCAAGTATTGGCCACTTCCCAGCTTCCCAGGCTGGTACTAATGGAGCCTGGAGTAGGTTGTGACAGGTCCCTGCGACCCATCCAGATATACCTTCCTGGCCTTTATGATACACCTGGAAGGCAAATGTACCCCTGAAATCCCTTGAAACAAGGGCAAAATCCTTCAGTATCCCCTAGTCTTTCTGGAGATATAGGGAAGCTTTTTAGCAGTCACATTAATGCAAGCTTTGGGTGATTTTCTTTCACTTAAGAAAACAAATGAGAAAAAAGGGCTTTTGCTTACAGTATATTAAATTACTTTAAATTACTGGAAGCCATTTGTAAATGACTTTTCCTGGCAAATTTGAATATGGATAAGGATATTTTACTCAACTACCTGACAGTTGCTTAAAATACCCTCCAAATGGAGCACCAGGAAGGAGATCAGCACATGTCTTCATCTCCAATACGGGTGTTTTGTGAAATATAAGCACCACATCATTGCAGATCCCTGGAAAAATAGGTCATGATGAGTCTTAAGGAACTTTTAAAGTCAAAAGTTAGGTTTTAAAGAAAATTATACCCCCCACCTCCCATCCCCATCCCCTGCACTGAAAATTGAAAGAGAATTTCCAAACGCCAAACTCATGAGCAGAAGGCATTCTGTGAGCCTAATTAGATGTTCTGTTGTCTTGATTTTCATGAAAATAAAAGCAGGCATCACAGAAAAAATTGCACAGTTATATGTGTAAGTAGATTTTTATAAAGTTGGTGATTAAGGCTTCAGAACACCAAACCATCCAGTCAGTGCATTCAGAGGCCCAATCACCCACGTGTTGGACAGATGAGATAACCAAGGTGAAAGCTTCCTTTGAAAGTCATGGCTAGAGGGGGCTGTAGAGACATCGGCCCTGGCTACCCATCTGCATCATCTGGGCTGAGATGCCTGGGTACCATCCCAAAAATTTTGGGTTCAGTAACCCTAGAGTGTGACCAAGGAATCTAAATTTTTCTAAAGTACCCAACCCATTCATGTGCAGGTGGCCCTGAAACTAGGAAGCACTCTATACATCTAGTCAGTCTACAAAAGAGGCAGCTAGGCCCAAGTACCTGCCATAGAGCTGTTTGCTCAAGTCCTGACTCATCTGGGGACACAGGCCCCTGGATGGTCTGGCTCTGTCCAAACCCACCCTGTCAACTCCATTTATTTTTAATTTCTACTGTTTGAGTCTATGGTCATTGAAGGATTTAAGATCTTATCTTATTTCAATACTTAGTATTTGAAATATCTTTCTTATATCTTCTCACCTTTAAAAAGAGATAAAGTAGTGCCCATGTTGTAAAGTATTAATGAGGATTCATGAGATAACTCAAGTAAAGAGTTTTGCATAAGGCTTGGGACATAATGTGTATTTAATAAATGTTGGCGATTATAACATTATCATTGTTTTTGACCCATCATGTATGAGGAGAAATTGTCAGCATTGTAATAGAACATTTTCTGGTTATACAGGTAGGAGAAATTGTTTAACTTTGTGCATGATCCAGGGACATTGGTGATTTCTGCCATATGGAGGACTGCTGAGAACCAGAGTGTGCATTTGCACATATATCAGACTTGACATAGGAGACTTGCATCCACAAATTCCAAACCCCAACTTTCCTGGCGACCCACAAAGGGCCCAGAAAATATCCAAACATATTTCCAATATTTATTGGAAATATTTATTCTAAACTTTATCCATAATAGCCAAAAATTGGAAGCAAACCAAATGTCCATTGGCAGAAGAATGGATAAATAAATTTGGTACATTAATATAATGAAATATGACACAAATTTTTAAAAAGATAGACTATTGACAAATATAACAACATGAATAAATTTCATAGACATTAAGTTGAACGAAATAAGCCAGACACGAAAGAGTACATAGTGTTTGATTCAATTTATGTGAAGTTCAAAAACAGGTAAAACTACTCTATGGGGATAAAAGTCAGGACAGTAGTTACTTCTGGGAGACATTAACTGGGAAGAGGCAAAGGGAATCTTTTAGAGTGCTGGAAATGTTTTGTGTCTTGTTCTGGGTAGAGCTTGCAGAGATAAAAATTAACCGAGCTGTACGTTTAGTGTACTTTATAAACTTTACCACATGCATTATACCTTAATTAAAAATTTTTTAAAGCATAAGATACATTTTAATGCTGGTTTTAAGTGAGATTTTACACTCTTTAAAACTTTGCTATGTGCAAGCCTCAGCCTCCCTTTGACACAAAGGTGATCCAAAGTTGATGGCAGGAACAATGCAGAATGAGGAAGCCTTCATCTCATTTTCTCCCTCAATTTCTCATTCTCTCTCACTCGGTGTTTCTAGCCTTCTTTCAAAGCATCAAATGATTATTTCATGATCATTAATCAGATCGTTCCACTGCCTAATTTATCTGACAAAGCAGTTTTTTCCAAATACCTAAACTAAATTTATCCCTTTCCAATGCTGGCCAATTACTTCTTCTCTTAGCACCACTGTCCAGCATGCACGATGAATTGCTCCCAGCTCAGGGTTGCATGCAGTTACCATCCAGAAGCTAATTAGGGAATTGCATTTGTTTAGTCTCCTGACAGCCAAGATTGACCATAGACTCTCTGATGACTTGTAAAATAGCCAAAGTAATGAGCTTGAAAATTTTGCTTCAGGAAAGATTTCCATTGAAGTTTAGGGAAGCAGTAAAAGTCTCCTTTTATCCACCACCAAACTGTATTTCTCTTGACTTTGTTCAAACCTTGCTGCTTTATCTCAGAGGCCTTTCTGGAAGAGATATCCTGTGCTGCACTCTCAAAATCTGTCTGCTAGGGTAGAAAGAAGATCCATCTGACCAGCTGCCTCTATTATGGCAGGGATGACCCCTAGAGTTCATTCATTTGCTTACTTATTCATTCACTCAAAAATCATTCATTGAGCATCTATTATGCCCAGCATATACTAGTAAACAAAATAGTCTCTGGCTTTGCAGAGTATATATTCTAGCTACAGAGACACAAAATAAATGAGATAATTTCATAAAACGATAAATTATATGAATAAATAAAACTGGGAAATAGAATTTTAAGAATGCCCAGGGAGGTAGGGATGCTTTACACAAGATGCTCAGAGAAGGCCTCTTTGAGGAAGCAACGTTTGAGCAGAGACCTGAATGATAAGTGGTCAGCCAGCCAGCTGTGTTGGGACAATCATCCCAAGCAAAAGACAACCACTCTCAAGGGCCCAAAGGTGAAACCACTTTCTGTGAGTTCTAGAAACAGAGGGAAGAGAAACCCAAACAGCAACCCCTGACCTTGCCCCACTGCCTGGCCTCCCTACAAGAACCACCTCATTTTTTGATATTCAGCAGGTGTTCTTCATGGCATTGTCTCCTCCAGAATAAATGTCAACTAAAATATTAGCATCCACCATGATTCTTTTTCCGAAATCCTGTTGGAGAAACCCCTGCATTCCCATCCCTCAGGCTCAACTGAGATTCCTGTCCCTCTGGAAGACCAATAGCAAGCTCCAATTAGACTGGATTATTTCCACAGGAGCCACACATAAAAAGAGCTGTCCTTGGGAAGGAGGTGCTGACTGAGACAAGCTCCAAGGCTGCATCAACACAACAGGGCAGATCAATAAACACAGCCACAAATTAGGATAGCATTTACAATTCCTTTGTCGAGACTAATTGTGGGCTCAGTTTAAGAATCATGCCCTTTCTGATCAGAAACATTACTGCCCAGGAGAAGATAACATGCTGGGATTTAACATCTGGCATTTCACATAATTAGGATTTCACAGTTCAGACAACTTCTTGATATTTTATTCCTGGAATTGAAGCTGTTAGTCAACTAAACAAGACTCGCCCAGAGCTGTGGATATGGACAGACACTCAGCAAGGATTTGGTGATGTCGCTTGTTCAATTTCTAATTTTTCTTCCCAGTTCTCAGATCCCATAAAAACTGGCTAAATCTAGTTTGGGTGTTCATAGCCATTAGATCCTCTGAGCATACCAGAAACTACTGAAGCTTCACAGGTGCTCAACAAGCATCCTGTATTTCTTCAGCTTTGAATGATAGAATGAGAGGGTAACAAAGGAGATTGAGGGGCCAGGCCAGATGCTTACAGAAGTCCCAGAATGGAAAGAAGCACTGGGAATCAAGACAGGTGGTACAGAACAGTGGTTAAGAGCATAGACTTTGAAGTCCAGATTTTATTTCCACTCCTTACAAGCTCTCTGACCTCACTCAGTTGCATCATGTCTCTAAGTCTGTTTCCTCATCTGTGAACAGAGAGCAATAATAATACCCTCCTGTGCCAGTTCTGCCTTGGCCCTTCCAGATTGATTCTTCACCCTCCTCCTCCCAGCTCTCAGCTCCAGGAAGCTGATCTTCAGGGACTGCCTTACTCAGGCTCCCTTGCATTGCAGTTTCCAGCTGGGGTTAGCCAATGCAAAGCAGCAGCAGGAGGTTGGAGAGTAAGAGGAAAGAGAGGGTGGGGTGTTTGTTCCTCTCCCCACTCCCTGAAGGTACAGTGTGGGCAGACACTGAATTCCCTCATCTGTGGCCAAAGCTTACATCACATGGCCCCTCTTCCAGTGGCTATAGTGTTCACTGAATTCTGCTATCACCACCCTTCTCTTTGCATCTTCAGGCCAAGAAGGTGTTGTAAATTGGATTCTCTGGGAAGCAGACTCTAAAATGGAGACTCATGTGCAGGTAGTTTATTAGAAAAGGCTCTTGGGGTCAATCCCTGTGGGGAAGGGAAGGAAGCAGAATTGGACAGAGGGAGTTTGCAGTCTTAAAGATCTCTGCTGACTCTACGAACATCCCTGAAGCTGGGATGAACCTTTAGCATTGTCCTGAGGGGTCCAAGCTTGTGTCCCTCTCATGTAGATCAGACATTCATGTAGGTGGCTTTCTTCAGCAAAGGCAATTCCCAGCCACCCTACTAGAGGGCTGGCTGCTAAGGGTTGTCAGTTGGAAGCACTCCCACCAGCTATGGGAATGAGTCCTTCAGGCCTGAAGAGGAACTTGGGCAGAGCATCGCAGCATCTGACACGGAATGATGACAGCTGTCCTCTGCTGTCAGTCCCTCGAGGGAGGTGGGGTCCCCACTTAACTTTTTATTCCCTTAACTCCATTCAAACTTTTATAAATAGCCTCTTAAATCAATTCCCTTTGAGTTACTATTGGTTTCTTGCTGGGACTCTGACAGATCCTTTCCTCATTGGCTTGTTGTGAGGGTTACACTCTGCCTGGCACTTCATCAGGATTCCGTAGATGTTAATTATTATCCAGAAATGTCTCCTAAGCATTTTCTGGCAGTGAACATTCCTCCACACCAGGACTTCCATGAGTCAGTGGTCAGATCATCAAGAAGTCCCAAAAGGAAGCCCAATGGTGAGGCAACCTGAAGTTGAGGATGTTTTCCTGAATGAACTGATTCTGAGCAGCTTTTAAGTACCCCAAATATAAGGTTACTTAAAGGTATGCTACCAAAATAATGCAGGCACTTCATTCATTTTTCACTCATTCAAAGATGAAAAACAAATAACAAAACAACAACAAAAAATCATGGTTTCTGCCCATACAAAGTTTATAGTTCAGGAAAGGAGACAAAATGTATAGGTAAGTAAGCAAATACATAGTTGTAAATTATAATACATACAATAAAGGAAGTGCCCTGTTTGCAGAGGTGGAGAATAACAAGGACAAGAGAACTAAATAGAGGACAGAGCAGCTCTGAGGAGCTGACATTTAAGCTGAGATAACTAAGGAATACATTAGTTTCAAGGGCATGCTGGGAGTGGTGATCCACTCAGATCATAGTGCTTAGAATGTGCAGAGAACCTGAGGTGGACAATGGGGGAGAGAGACTGAAAGTCTGTGAGTAGGGGAGAGATGTGATCTAATTTATGTCTGTGGGAAATCATGGTGACTCTAATGTGGAAAATGGACTTTGGATGGGGCAGAGCATGGTTGTGCATCAACAGGGCAGTGGCAGTGGTTTGGACAACCTTGGTGGCATTGGATTTGGAGAGAGGATGACATTTTCAAGATATATTTGTGAGACAGGAGGTGCCTGGGTTTGGGGTACAGGATATACCTCTGGGTTTCTAGGCCCTCCCACTAGAGGAAAGTTACTATTGCTTATTAGACCTGTTTTTGGCACCAACCCTGAGAAATTGAGACCTCATGGGGCTGGCTTATGCAAACCCAGTGGCTGGACATGCTCAGTAGAGAAGGGTTATATAACCCGGGTAGCCAAGCATGCTCAGTGGAAAGGTTTTTATCCTTTGAATGACCCTCCACTAGGAGTGCTAAAGAGCACAGGATGGTCTAGAATATATCTGGTGCTCATAGTAGGATTTGACCAATGGACATACTCCAAAAAGAGACCAACTGAGCATGTGCAAGACTATATTACATAACTGGGAACTACGCCCTTAATTGAATATCCACTAGAGAGCATGAATATGTATTAGACAGTGGAACTGTAAAAGCTGAATTCCAGCAGAAAGCGGGGTTATTGCTCACTTTCCTGGGGCCAACCTGCACTTCTCTGGCTGAGGCATGTATGCTTTACTCTCATGTTAAGCTTTCTTTTAGCAGGTGGCTGCTCACTCTCTTGAGCCAGCCTGCACTCTGTACTGAACTTTAAGTGTATATTTCTTACTTTTGTATTAAACTTGGTGTGGGCCCTACTCAGTCTCTGGAGCTAGGCTGCAATCTCTCTGTGCAATCTGTATTTCTTATCTGTTACATTAAACCTGCTCTCACTTTCTACCATGACTCTGCTCTTGAATTATTTTCTGTAGTGGAGTCTAGAACCTGGTAAGAGGATGGGGTGGGTTGAGGCTGGCTATCAGGCCCTCCAGACCCTTCCTCCAGCATCATTTGGGCTTGATAAAGAATGGAACTTGAGGGGAGATGAAGAGGGAGAAAACAGGATGATTCCCTGGCTTAACATTGAAGTGAATGATGGTGACATTTACTAGGATGGGAAACAGGTCTTAGGATAAGTCAGGGGTTTGTTCCACTTTGGACATGTTGAGTTTCTGATGTTACCAGGCAGAGATGTCAAGCAGACAGAAATATGCTTCCCCCTCCCCAGCTTTATTGAGGTATAATTGACAAATAAAATTGTATATATTTAAGATTTAGTATGTGATGATTTTACATAGATATAATTGTGAAATGATTAGCACAATCAGGTTAGTTAATACATCCATTACCTCATACAGTTACCTTATTTTGTGGTGAGAACACTTAAGATCTACTCTTAGCAGATTTCGAGTAAACAATTCAGTATTATTAACTACAGTCACCACGCTATACAATACATCTCCAGAACTTATAACTGAAGGTTTGTAGACTTTGACCAACATCTCCCCATTTCCTTCACCCCCAGCCACCATTCCACTCTTTGTTTCTATGTGTTTGACTTTGTAGTTTCCACATATAAGTGAGATGACGCAGTATTTGTTTTTCTGTGTCTGACTTATTTCACTTAACATGATGTCCTCCAGGTTTATACATGTTGTTAAAAATGACTGGATTTCCTTCCTTTTTGTGGCTGGATAATATCCCATTGTATATATACACCACATTTTCTTTATCCATTCATTCATCAGTAGACACTTAGGATGTTGATTCTATATCTTGACTACGTAAATAATGCTGCAATGATCATGGGAGTGCAGCTATCTCTTCAAGAAACTGATTTCATTTCCTTTGGGTATAGATCCAGAAGTGGGATTGCTGGATCATACAGTAGTTCTATTGTTACCTTTTTTTTTTTTTTTCCTTTTTGTCTTTTTTCGTGTCCGGCAATGGATCGCAACCCTCAGTGTCGCGCCCGTACTGGACCGGGACCGGCAACAGGATCGCAACCCTCGGTGTTGTGCCCGCACCTCGCTCAGCCAGTGAGTGGGAACCGGTCTGTATGTGGGATCCAAACCCTCAGCGGGAGCGCCGCCACACTCCCAAGCGGCGCACTGTAGCAGTGCGCCACCGGGCCGGCCCCTATTGTTACCTTTTTGAGGAACCTTCATTCTGGTTTTCATAATAGCTGTACCAATTTACATTCCCACTTCCACATCCTTGTTATCTCATTTTTTTTTATAGCAGCCATCCCAACAGTTGTGAGGTGATATCTCAGTGTAGATTTGATTTGCATTTCCCTGATAATTAATGACACTGAGCATCTTTTCATATACCTGTTGGCCATTTGGATATCTTCTTTAGAAAAATGTCTGTTCAAGTCCTTTGCCCATTTTTAAATCAGATTGTTTGTGTGGGGGGATTTGTTTGTTTGTTTGTTTGTTGGGGAGTTTTGCTATTAAGTTGTGTAAGTTCCTCATACATTTTGAATATTAACTCCTTATAAAATATATGGTTAGCTTTTGTTGCTCAGAAAAGTCATCCAGTCTGGCAAAGTAGGCACCAGTAGTGACTAGAAGGTATTGAAAACCACAAAAATAAATGAGATGAAGGGGTAAAAGAATGGTAAAGAGAAGAGACATAGGCTCAGGACTTAACCCAAGAGAAATCAGCATTAGAGGTTCAATTCAACATTTGTTGAATATTATTTGTGTGCAAAGCTTAAATGTTACTGTATATATTATTTTATCACAACTATTTCATGTTTCTTGCTATTTAAATTCTTCAACATTTTTCTTGGCTACAAATATATTCAAACATGAATATCTGAATATCTGACATATCTGGGCCACTTCTGGCACTCACACCTTTCAAAGCCACTGTGAGTTTTCTCTTAGGCCCTTGTAGGAAGTAGCAAACAGCCACTTTCAGTGTAATGCAGAAGACCATAAGGTGCAAGACTGAAAGAAAGGTCTCTTGCTTCCAGCCCAAGAGGCACCACTTTTAGAGATACCCCACTGACCAGAAGCCACAATGGTCATCTCCGACTAAGTGGGTCCCCAGGTGTGGGGCTCAGCTTGATAAGCCTTGGAACTTTGTACAGGTCAGAGCCTGCGGCACATCCATTCATTAGTGCTCCCCTTTGCAACAGACCCCTGCTTGTCTCAGATGCTCACACTATCTGGTTTCTGGAGGGCTCCTATAAGGAGGGCCATCTGCTTCTTGTTACAGTGTCATTAGAACAATGATGACAAACTTGCATAAATCAAGCCTCTCTGGCTTGGCTTTCACATGGAGGATATGTACTGTCTTCTTGGTAATTTTCCACTGACACCCTCCATCTCCTAGCTCTTAACTCTGGACTAGTCTAGAAACCACCAAACAACTTCCAAAGTTCAATCAAACAATGTGAGAGTAGGACCTAGGATGGGAGTGAGGGAAGCTACATGGGGTGAAGAGGTTTGTATTTTACCCCTCCCAGGAGCATTTGCAGCTTAAAAGAGACCCCCACTCGAAAGAAGGAGGCAATAAACTCAAAGAAACACATTGCAAATGGAAGACTTTCAAACATCACGTATGCAGGAATTTGCGATCTAGAATACCATTTATTGTCCATTAATCACAACATTCAGAGACCACCAACTTTCAAATGAAGCTAGCCTCACATGCAAAGAACATTTCTCCAAGGATTGGGCCTCAGACCCACATAGGAGTCAACCTCCCTAACTACCTCTCTAGGAATCAGCCTTTCAGAATACAGAAGCAGAAACATTAGAGAAGACAGCTCATCTTTATTTCTTACATACTTAAGATTTGCATTTCTGACTACCCAGGAGGCCTCAGTGTATTAATTCTAGATTGGAGTGGAAGGATATGTAAAGAGATTTTCACAAACATTTTGCTAGCATGGCAGCCCTTCTTCCCACCTCAATCTAGTCTAAGACCAAACACTAAAATACCCTAGCGCCCAAGAGCAACCTGCTTGCCAATGAATGAATATTTGATACGAGGTGTTTTCCTTTTTAAGAGTCGGGTAATCAAATGAGGCCTGAATTATCTAGATTTCACACATTTTAGCATAAAATTAATTAGTTTGGAGAATTACGCAGCAGATAAACACACCAAACAGCTAGGCCTCCCTAATTGCGTGTTTACATTTTACACCCAGCTCCTTTCATTATCCCAAGGATTTGCCTGTAGCATGACTTTCCCATTAAGGGAAAGGAACTCACCAAATGATTTCATTTTTATGTCTGCAAAGCTCCTGATAAACTGACAGCAGCATCGGAGCTCTCCAAATACATTTTATTTTCATTAAATGGCTAATCTAAAACCAATCAACCAAGACATATATAGAATGGCTGCACAGAATGAGAATGTGTGGCTCCTCCAGAATGCATGTTAAAACAAATCCAGAGTAATTACTCAGGCAGACGATACCTGTTAAAGAGAATCTGACTTCAATGCAATTGACACTATAGAGTGTGCACAGTAATGACGGACAGACTATAAGCCTGGAAATGTCTCACCAACATTGCAACATTAGGAATATAGGTGCTTATGTGTAAATTGAATTACTCATTATAAATAGCTCAAATATAGAGAGGATTCAAAATCCTGGAAGTATGAATCAAACCTCATTGCCTAAAATAAACTGGCTACTGCTGTGCTCGAATGAACCCAGCAGCGTGTCAGAATTGGGCTAAATCTACTAAGGAAATTAGTAATGAGCAATGGTTATGAGAAATGAAACATCGAACCTGGTGATGGTCGTGTGAGTTGGTAACTGATTATAAAGAAAGAGAAACTATTAGCTTCCATTCACATTAGCACAGAAGGGCTATGTGAACCCCCATGCTTGGTGACACGTTACCAATGAGCGTTTTATTGTGGGTCATAAGTTGCAAATGAAATGAAACTGTTCCCTTGAAGGTGCAATTGAAACTGTCCACTTCTGGGGCTATGCAGTGGCAAGTGGACCTAGCGCTCTGACATGGCAGAAGCATGCACAGGGTGCAGAGTGACCCCATTTCCCACCTGAACTTGGCAGCTGTGTACCATTTTTCAAAGCCATGCCTAGTATGGGGCCCAAAATTCTTCAAAATGCTCTGGCATCAATGCCGGGCATGGAGGTATTTTATCTGTTTCTAGAATAACTAAGCCATGAATGGAAATGTCTCTAGAAAGTCAAGCCAATCTATCCCTTTAATGACTGTGTTAACCAAACAGGCATGTTTATGGGGCAC
>NW_007732446.1:86949-87559 GCF_000696425.1 Galeopterus variegatus | reverse complement strand
CATCATCACTCTGACAGGCCCACACACCACTTCACTTGCCTTGAGACCCAGCCGACTTCTTTGCTCTCCCTGGTTGTTCTCAGATAAAATAAAATCAAAGGAAACCTCAGTGGAACAGTTAACTCTCTGAATACATAAAATGCTTTGAGGGAAAGCAAGATTTTATAAACAAGTCTTCCCTGCACAGGTCACACTCCCTGATCTCAGCAGATCAACTGTAATGGATTTTCTGCCTTAGTATTTGGAAGGAATTATTTATGTTCTGAAATGAAGCTAATGCATGTTATAAATAAAATCTGAATGCACTTACCTCCCTTACCTTCTTATTTTGGAGAACCTGTGCACCTCTCAGGAGCCCAGGAAAGCCCTGGCTGAATTACGAGTGGCAAGCCCTGTCGACGGGATGGGTGGCACCCCTGCTCTGTGGGCATCATCTGCCTCATGGGTCAGTCAAGATGCCCTGGTCTGGAACATGTGGGCTCTAAAACCCAACCTCTATTTATTAAAAAATAATTAAAGAAAAATATTTTTCACATCTTTACAATAGCTAAGAGTTAGAACCAGCCCAAATGTCCATCATCGGATGAGTGGATACGGAAAATGTGGTATA
>NW_007732446.1:80174-86812 GCF_000696425.1 Galeopterus variegatus | reverse complement strand
AGAGAAATACCACATGTTCTCACTTATTGGTGGGAGCTAAAAATAAATAAATAAATTCACGCGCACACACAAAAAAAAAAACCAGTGGGGGAAGAAGACATAACAACTACAATTCTTTAAAGTTGTTACAACAAGCAAACAGAAAAGACATCGTTGGGTGGGAGGGAGGAGAGGGAGAAGGGAGGGAGGTTTCGGTAATGGGCCACAATAATCAACCACATTGTATATCGACAAAATAAAATTTAAAAAAAAAATACAGATTTCTGTCTTCCCTTTTAAAAAAAGTATTTAGCAAGAAGGTGGAGCAAGACGGTCAACCAGAACACTCTACCACACATCTCTCCCTCAAAGACAGACAAAACAATGAGTGAACAAATACACTCAGATGAAAATAACTAAAGGAGAGCACGGGAACACATCGGAGGAGTAATAGAAATGCTAGTGAACACAGAAACTCAGGATAACCACACAGAGAATGGAAAAAAATACCCGCATCCATCACCCTATCCCCCAGCCAGGAACAGCAGGGAAACAGGAGGAACCTCTCTCTGTAGGGAAAACGTATGTGAGAGGACCCCAGTAGCCCTCATCAACATCTCGGACACCTACCGTCCTCACCACTGGGGACCTTGGAAGTCCTTGCAGGCATGAAGCCCAGCTGACGGAGCTGCCTGAAGTCCACATGGTTGTGTTCTCCCAGAAGAGCCAGCCCCATGCCCTGCCCTCTATGGCTCACTACTGCACCATCTTGGACCTGGAACTGCTGCAGGGGGGTATCATACCCTGGAGGTGAGTGACTCCCTTTCATCCCAGAGACTAAGCTGCCATTAAACTGACTTCCCTAAGCCCAGCTGAGAGCAGCTGTTACACACTACCCTGAGTGACTAGGTGGTTGTGGAACTGCTCCACCCCTCCCTCCCAGTTGCAGCACTGGCCCTCCCCCCTCAGGCTGGAACTGAAGCTGCAAAGCTGCACACACCCTCTGGGGGAATCTTTAACTACCCCTCCCATTCGTGGCTGTGCCCCGCTCCCCTGGGACTGATGCATCACCCCCTGGGGAATTGCTGTCTTGGTAGAGAAGCTGCTTGGCCAAGAAGCTATTTAAAAAAGAAACTGCTTTGCTGAGCTGAGCAGTTGTGCATCCCAGGGCTGAGCTATGTAGTATCTCATGTCCCAGCGAAACACAGCAGTGGCTGAGCTGAGACATCCTGTTGTAGAGACTGAGTAACTCTAGTACTCTGCCTCCCTACAGCTGGACTATTCCCCAAGAGACTAAGCTGCTGAGACACCCCTTCCCCCAGGGAGTGGAATCAGTGCTATGTTGCTCCCTGCCCCCAAGGCCCAAATGACAGCTGTGCCTTGTCATTCTGGGTCCCTGCTGCCACTGCACCCAACATCACAGAGACTGAGATATTGTCAATCTACTCCACTCCAGGGGCTAGAGTCACACTACAAGGTGCCTCACCCCTAATGTTACCAAACCGAGAGGGGTTCCTCGTCCACCACCTAAATGACTAAGAAGTCTTTCACGCCACAGTTTGAAGTATTAAAGATTAGCATTCATTTGGATGGCCGTTCAAAGGAGACCGTGGTGGCTAAAGGGGATTTTAAGACCTTGGACTTCTTGATAGCTTAGAATCACAAGCATCTATACAGCAGAATCATGAGTGGGGGGTCCCAGGAGTTCTGTGGGAAGCTGATTGGTTCAGCAGTGAAGTCAGCATAATTATTCCTGGTGCCTTGACTGATAGTTTCCATGGCACCTTAGGGTCCAGGGTGTGTACACTTCAAAGCACGTTTATAGTTTCAGGTAATCTGCAGAGATAACTCGAGATTGGTGTTGCAGATGTTATCTTAAGCCATAAGGCATTCAGTTAAGGAACAAACATTGTGACCTTTAAATCAAGTCTTAGCCTAAAGAACAAACATCCTGACTTCCAGATCAAGACTTAACCTAAAGAAGTTTGTGTTTAATCAACTCTACTCTTATCTTGTTATTAATTGTATCATACAGAATAGTTTTGCTGCCCTAAAAATCCTCTGTGCTCCACCTATTCATCCCTCCCTTTCTTCCTCCCTTCCTCATCCCCAGGGAGCAGAGTATGGCTATAATTCAGGAACCAGAGGAAATGGGGCTCGCTTCCCACCCATTTCTCAGTGAAACTGGGGGACAGACCCCAATCTCCCCTAACTATCCACCTGACACCAGCCAGAGCAGGACTTGGTTAAGTGTAAAGGAAAATAGCAGGAGATAATCTGCTTGGCAAGTAGGATGGGTCGGGTTCCTAGGATTAATAAATTCAATTAGTAATAATCAAATCTGTAGATTGCTTTGGGTAGTATGGTAATTTTGATTATATTGATTCTTTGAGTATATTGATTATATTGAGCATGGGATGCCTTTCCATTTTTTGTGCCTTCTTTAATTTCTTTAATCAGTGTTTTATAGTTTTCATTGTAGAGACCTTTTACCTCCTTGGTTAAATTTATTTGTCAGTATTTTATTTTATTTTTTTGTTGCTATTGTAAATGGGATAGCTTTCTTGATTTCTCTTTCTGCAAGTTCTTTGTTGGTATATACAAATGCTACTGATTTTTGTATGTTGATTTTGTATCCTGCAACTTTACTGAATTTGTTTATCAGGTCTAGGAGTTTTTTGGCAGAGTCTTTAGGTTTCTCAAAAGCATGTCATCTGCAAACAGGGACTACTTACTTCCTACTTTCCAACTTGGATGCACTTATTTTCTTTCTCTTGCCTAATTGCACTGGCTAGGACTTCCAGTAAAATGTTCAATAGAAGCAATGAGAGTAGGCATCCTTGCCTTGTTCCAGTTTTTAATCTTAAGCTTTTCTCTGTTCATTATGATGTTAGCTACAGGTTTGTCATAGACAGCCCTTATCATGTTAAGATACTTTCAATCTATAACTAATTTCTCAAGAGTCTTCATCACAAAGGAATGTTAAATTTTATGAAATGCCTTTTCTGCATCTACTGAGATGATCAAATGGTTTTTTTATTTAATTCTGTTGATGTGATGTATTACATTTAATAATTTGTGTATGTTGAATCATCCTTGCATCCCTGGGATAAATCCCACTTGATCATGCTGTATAATCTTCTTAATATGCTGTTGGATTTGCTTTGCTTTGCTACTATTTTGTTGAGGATTTTTCCATCAATGTTCATCAAGGTTATTGGCTTATAGTTTTCTTTTGTCATTGTTGTGTCCTTGTCTGTTTTGGGTATCAGGGTAATGCTGGCCTCATAGAATGAGTTTGAAAGAGTTCCCTCCTCTTCGATTTTTTTGGAGAGTTTGAGAAGAATTAGTATTCATTTTTCTTTAAATGTTTGATAGAATTTTCAGTGAAGCCATCTGGTCCTGGACTTTTCTTGACTGGAAGACTTTTTGTTACTGATTAAATCTTGCTACCTGTAACTGGTCTGTTCAGGTTTTCCATTTCTTCTTGGTTCAATCTTAGTAGATTTTATGTGCCCAGGAATTTGTCTATTTCTTCTAGGTTTTCCATTTTGTTGGCATATAGTTTTTCACAATAATCTTTAATGATCCTTTGTATTTCTTTGTATTTCTGTAGTACTGATTGTGTTGCCTCCTTTTTAATTTCTCATTTTACTTATTTGAGTATTTTCTCTTTTTTTCTTGGTTAGTCTATCTAATGTCTTGTCAATTTTGTTTATCTTTTGGAAAAACCAAGATTTTGTCTGGTCAATTTTTTGTATTTTTCTTGTCTCAATTTTGTTTATTTCTGTTCTGATAGCTATTATTCCTTTTCTTCTGCTAATTTTGGCTTTGGTTTGTTCTTACTATTCCTTAAGATGCACTGTTAGTTATTTATTTGAAATCTTTCTAATTTTTTTGATGTAGTAATTTATTGCTCTAAACTCTCCTCTTAATACTGCCTTGTCTGTGTCCCATAGGTTTTGGGTTGTTATGTTTCTGTTTTCATTTGTTTCAAGAAATTTTTTAATATCCTTATTAATCTCTTTTTTGACCCATTGAGCATTCAGGAGCATGTTGTTTAGTCTCCATGTATTTGTACAGTATTGAGAGTATCTCTTGCTATTGATTTCTAATTTTACTCCATCATGGTCAGAGAAGACTACTTGATATCATTTCAATTTTTAAAAATTTGTGGAGACTTGTTTGTGGCTCAACATATGGTCAATCCTGTAGAATGTTCTATGTGCTGATGAGAAGAATGTGTATTTTGTAGCTGTTAGATGAAATGTTCTGTGAATGTCTATAAGGTCTGTTTGGTCTATAGTGCAGTTTAAATCCAGTGTTTCTTTTTTTATTATTATTACAAATATTCATGAGATACAAAGCTGATTGTCCCCCCTCCTGCCCATGATGTGAGGACTAGATTCATACTGAGGGCATACCCATTACCAGAAATTACTTTTGTACCCTTTGTCCCATTCCAATTATCCCCAACCTCCCTCTCCATCCCCCTCTCCCCTCAACTTCAATTTGTAGCCCTAGGAATGTTCCCTCCCTCTGTTGGATCATGGCACTACTGTGGTATTTCTTTCCTTCCTTCCTTTCTCCCTTCACTCCCACATATGAGTGAGCACATGAGGTATTTATCCCTCTGTGCTTTGCTTGTTTGCTTGTTTCATTCAATGTAATTTTCTCCAGGTTCATTCATGTTGTTGCAAATGGGAGTCTTTCATTCTTTTTTATGGCAGAGTAGTATTCCATGGTATATATATATATATCACAGTTTCCTTATCCAATCATCTATTAATGGATATTTAGGTTGGTTCCATATCTTGGCTATTGTAAACAGAGCTGCAATAAACATGGGAGTTCAGGTATCTCTTTGACATAATGATTTCCATTCCTCTGGATATATATCCAGAAGAGGGTAAATCCAGTGTTTCTATGTTAGGTTTCTGTATAGATGATCTGTCCAGCTCTGAGAGTGGATGTTGAAGTCCCCAATTGTTATTGTTTTGGAGTCTATCTCTCCCTTTAGATATAACAATATTTGCTTCATATCTGGGTGCTCCAATTTTGGGTGCATATATATTTGTGATTGTTATACCCATTTGCTGAACTAACCCCTGTTAACATTATAAAATAACCATTTTTTGTCTCTTTTCTCTGTTTTTGACTTAAAGTCTATTTTATCTGATATAAGTATAGCTACTTCTGCTCACTTTTGATTTTTGTTTGCATGTAATACATTTTTTCAACCTTCAGTCTGTGTGTGTACTTTTAGGTGAAGTGAGTTTCTTGGAGGCAGTGTATAGTTGGACCCTATTTTTTAACCCATTCAGCAAGTCTATATCTTTTTGTTGGGGAATTTAGTCCATTTACATTCAAGGTTATTATTGATAAGTAAGGACTTACTCCTACCATTTTATTAGTAGTTTTCTGTCTGTTTTATATACCGTTATTTCTTTTTTCCTCTCTTACTGTTTATCATCACATTCTGGTGTTTTTCTGTAGTGATAAAGTTTGATTCCTTTTTCCTTTCTTGTTTGTGTACCTGCTTTGCCAGTGAATTTTATCCTTCTGCATGTTTTCTTCATGATGGTTAACTTTCTTTTTCTTCCAGTTGTATAACTTCATTGAACGTTTCTTGTATGTCCAGTCTAGTGGTGATGAATTTCCTCAGTTTTTTCTTGTCTGTAAAAAANTTTCTTGTATGTCCAGTCTAGTGGTGATGAATTTCCTCAGTTTTTTCTTGTCTGTAAAAAACTTTATTTCTCCTTCATTCCAGAATGATAACTTAGCTAGATATAGTATTCTCAGCTAACATTTTTTTTTTCTTTCAGCATCTTGAATATATCATCTATTGTCTCCTGGCTAGTAGGTTTCTGTTGAGAAATCAGCTGTTAGTCTAATGGGGGTTCCTTTATATGTGACCTGATGCTTTTCTCTGGCTGTTTTTAGAATTCTCTCTTCATCTTTGACTTTTGACATTTTGACTGTAATCTGTTTTGAAGATAACCTTTTGGGGTTGAATGTAGTAGGGGACCTTTGAGCTTCCTGGATCTGTATATTCATATCCCTCCCAAGACTTGGAAAGTTTTCAGCTATTATTTCATTAAATAAATTTTCTATGTCTTTTTCTTTCTCCTCTTCTTCAGGAATGCCCATAACCCATAGATTTGTTTGCTTAACAATGTTCCATAATTCTGTAGGCTTTCTTCACTTTTTATAAGTCTTTTTGCTTTTTCCTTCATTGGGTTATTTCAAATGAGCTATCTTTGAGTTTAGACATTCTTTCTTCTCCTTGCTCTAGTCTGCTGTTGAAGCACAGAGGATTTTTAGGACAGCAAAACTATTCCATATGATACAATAATGGTTAATATATGGCATTATGCATTAGGCAAAACCCATAGAACTGTAGAATACAAAGAGGGAACCCTAAAATTAAGTTAATAATAATATATCAATATTAATTCATAATTGTGGCAAATGTGCCACACAAATGTAGAATGTCAATAATCAAACAAACTGTATATGTGGGTGGGGGAAGGATATGCAAACTATTTGTACTTTCTTCTCAATTTCTCTGTAAAATTAAAACTTTTATAAAAATAAAGAAAAAATAAAATTAAAATTAAAACTGTATTTAGCAACAGTGGGCTCACACTTCATTTTGG
>NW_007732446.1:74792-79085 GCF_000696425.1 Galeopterus variegatus | reverse complement strand
AGTAGAAGAGAGAGACAGGGAAATGCCCTAGAGGATGGAAATACTGAAAATATGTGTCTTCCATACAATATAGTCTCAGAGGGAACAAAAACAAAACAAATGCAATAGTGACCCCAGAGAGAAAATTTCTGGTCTTATTTTTCAAATCTGATAAAGCCTTCCATATAGAAGAGATCTTCCAATCCTGCTCCCTCCCCTTCTATCTCCTAGTCACTTTTCATTGCTTCTACCCTTCCTTATAAATCATACTGATTACTAACACCTGCTACAAACACTTTTGCCAAAATAGGGAAGGCTGACATTTTGCCAGAGGGACTTCGATCACAGATCTTAAAGTCCTAATAATTTAAATTACATTTGCTGCCAGTGAAAATAAAGTCACATTTCTGGCACCATCAGAAATGAAGCCTATCTCTCAAAGCATGTGTTCCAAGCCTTACTTGAACTTACAAACACGAAATTCATTGGATTTTTTACAGATGATGTGGAATAAAGACTGGAGGGACCAGCGACCCATGAATGCTTCAGGGGAATGAGAGTTGTAACTAATTCTTGTAGGTTACCCAATTCTCTACTTCTCACACCAATTTCAGGGTGGAATGCCGAACTACAAAGCCATTATCCAGAGAAGACTAGTCCGGATTGAAAGCCAACTAGCTCTCCCTGGAAAATGAGCTGCACAAACTTTGTTAGAAAGAATTAAAGAAGATATAACATACATCTAGAATGGTGTGTTATATCTCAAAGGAAAAGTTTAAAGGGACATTTGACAGAGCCTGGCTATAAATTCCTTTGTTCCAAAGCATTCCCATCCTATCCAGCTAGATCCCAGAGAGATCATGGAACTTGGCAGGCCGTAGTCTCAGAACAACATACAGGCCCAGCTGGCTCAGCATTTACCAGTGACATCAATAGAAATAAATGTTAGTTTTTGCTGCATGATAAACTGGTCCCAAACTTATTGGCTTAGCAACAAACATTTCTCATTTCTCATGATTCTGTGGTCATCTGGGCGGTTCTTCTGGTCCAGTAGAGGTTGACTGATCTTTGCTGGATAATCTCATCCACCGTGGGTCAACTGACAGCTGGATGGTCTAGGATGGCCTCACTCAGGTGGCTGGCAGGCTGAAGGCCAATTTCCCTCTATGCAGCCGCTTTCCTCTAGCAGACTAGCTCAGGCTCATTCATGTGGAGGCCGCAGGTTGCTAATAACAGCTAGAGAGCAAGCTGCAATGCACAAGTGCTTCTCAAGTCTCTGCTTGTATCGCTTTTTGCTAAAGTCCTGTGGCCAACAGGAAGGCACATAGTTTGTGTCTATTTTTGCAATTTACCACAGGGAATTCTAAGATCACCTCCTTAGAATTCAAAGAGAATCAGAACACTAAAACATGGAATGTTAAAAAGTACTTTAACCAGAGATAGAAAAGATTGGTATAGTATATGTCTTAGGCTGGGCTTCCCCAGAAGCAGACTCTGAGACAAAGATTTGGGTGCAAGTAGTTTACTTGGAAGGAGATCCCAGAAAGTACCTATAGGGAAGTAGGGCAGAGGAGAAAGGGAAGGGGGAAAAGTGTGCTAGTAAGCAGGTTATCACTACGGGACTGGGGCTCAGTCCCACTGGGGATCTCTGGGAAGTGACAGAGAGACATGCCTCAGAATTCTCCAACCCAAGGGGCACAGAAGGCTGGGATATTGGCTCACCTTTTCCTGTCCATCATTAGATGAGGGAAGTTCCAGAGGACATAACTCCCCAGAACTTGTGGCCAGTCTGCACATGAGTCAAGCTGTTTAGTGTCCAAGAAAGCCATCAGGCAAGGGACACAGGTGAGACATTGACAGCATCTGTCACAGTGGCATGACCTGGACCAGACTACCTGAGTTCACATCCAAGCTTCAGTAGTGGCTATGGGACCTTGGACAAGTTACTTCATCTCTCTGTGCTTCAGTTTTCTCATAATACCTCATAGAAATATTAAGGAATTAAACAGATTCTTTCAAGTAATGTGCTTAGAACAGTGTCTACATGCTTAGTGTTTGTTCATGCTATTACTCACATTTGTTTGGCCGTGGTGTCAAAACCCACCAGGGCCTGCTCACCTGGAACAGACCCAGGTTCCAGCAGAGCACNAGTAGAAGAGAGAGACAGGGAAATGCCCTAGAGGATGGAAATACTGAAAATATGTGTCTTCTATGCATTATAGTCTCAAAGGGAACAAAAACAAAACAAATACAATAGTGACCCCAGAGAAAGAATTTCTGGTCTTATTTTTCTAAATCTGATAAAGCCTTCCATATAGAAGAGATCTTCCAATCCTGCTCCCTCCCCTTCTATCTCCTAGTCACTTTTCATTGCTTCTACCCTTCCTTATAAATCATACTGATTACTAACACCTGCTACAAACACTTTTGCCAAAATAGGGAAGGCTGACATTTTGCCAGAGGGACTTCGATCACAGATCTTAAAGTCCTAATAATTTAAATTACATTTGCTGCCAGTGAAAATAAAGTCACATTTCTGGCACCATCAGAAATGAAGCCTATCTCTCAAAGCATGTGTTCCAAGCCTTACTTGAACTTACAAACATGAAATTCATTGGATTTTTTACATATGATGTGGAATAAAGACTGGAGGGACCAGCGACCCATGAATGCTTCAGGGGAATGAGAGTTGTAACTAATTCTTGTAGGTTACCCAATTCTCTACTTCTCACACCAATTTCAGGGTGGAATGCCGAACTACAAAGCCATTATCCAGAGAAGACTAGTCTGGATTGAAAGCCAACTAGCTCTCCCTGGAAAATGAGCTGCACAAACTTTGTTAGAAAGAATTAAAGAAGATATAACATACACCTAGAATGGTGTGTTATATCTCAAAGGAAAAGTTTAAAGGGACATTCGACAGAGCCTGGCTATAAATTCCTTTGTTCCAAAGCATTCCCATCCTATCTAGCTAGATCCCAGACAGATCATGGAACTTGGCAGGCCGTAGTCTCAGAACAACATACAGACCCAGCTGGCTCAGCATTTACCAGTGACATCAATAGAAATATATGTTAGTTTTTGCTGCATGATAAACTGGTCCCAAACTTATTGGCTTAGCAGCAAACATTTCTCATTTCTCATGATTCTATGGTCATCTGGGCGGTTCTTCTGGTCCAGTTGAGGTTGACTGATCTTTGCTGGATAATCTCATCCACCGTGGGTCAACTGACAGCTGGATGGTCTAGGATGGCCTCACTCAGGTGGCTGGCAGGCTGAAGGCCAGTTTCCCTCCATGCGGCCTCTGTCCTCGTTTCCCTCCATGCGGCCTCTGTCCTCTAGCAGACTAGCTCAGGCTCATTCATGTGGAGGCCGCAGAGTGCTAATAACAGCTAGAGAGCAAGCTGCAATGCACAAGTGCTTCTCAAGTCTCTGCTTGTATCGCTTTTTGCTAAAGTCCTGCGGCCAACAGGAAGGCACATAGTTTGTGTCCATTTTTGCAATTTACCACAGGGAATTCTAAGATCACCTGCTTAGAATTCAAAGAGAAACAGAACACTAAAACATGGAATGTTAAAAAGTACTTAAACCAGAGATAGAAAAGATTGGCATAGTGTATGTCTTAGGCTGGGCTTCCCCAGAAGCAGACTCTGAGACAAAGATTTGGGAGCAAGTAGTTTACTTGGAAGGAGATCCCAGAAAGTACCTATAGGGAAGTAGGGAAGAGGAGGAAGGGAAGGGGAAAAAGTGTGTTAGTAAGCAGGTTATCACTACGGGACTGGGGCTCAGTCCCACTGGGGATCTCTGGGAAGTGACAGAGAGACATGCCTCAGAATTCTCCAACCTAAAGGGCACAGAAGGCTGGGATATTGGCTCACCTTTTCCTGTCCATCATTAGATGTGGGAAGTTCCAGAGGACATAACTCCCCAGAACTTGTGGCCAGTCTGCACATGAGTCAAGCTGTTTAGTGTCCAAAGAAAGCCATCAGGCAAGGGACACAGGTGAGACATTGACAGCATCTGTCACAGTGGAATGACCTGGACCAGGCTACCTGAGTTCACATCCAAGCTTCAGTAGGTTGCTATGTGACCTTGGACAAGTTACTTCATCTCTCTGTGCTTCAGTTTTCTCATAATAGTACCTACCTCATAGAAGTATTAAGGGAATTAAATAGATTCTTTCAAGTAATGTGCTTAGAACAGTGTCTACATGCTTAGTGTTTGTTCATGCTATTACTCACATTTGTTTGGCTGTGGTGTCAAAACCCACCAGGGCCTGCTCACCTGGAACAGACCCAGGTTCCAGCAGAGCAC
>NW_007732446.1:72713-74406 GCF_000696425.1 Galeopterus variegatus | reverse complement strand
GTGGTGTCAAAACCCACCAGGGCCTGCTCACCTGGAACAGACCCAGGTTCCAGCAGAGCACTTCAGGAGCCCAGAGAAAAAGAAATTCAATGACTCTCTTGCTCTCCAAGCTGAAAGAATTAAACTCTTAAGTACAGAAACTAAGACCATTTTTATTAATAAGTTTCCTGCAGTGGTGAGAAACAAATTACAGAGCATAAGTAAATAAGTAGAGGAGAAATCCCTATGCCAGGGGAAAACCTTAAATTAAATTTCAGTAAGGATCATTGTCTCAGCACACATCCTGGAGCCAGGCACCTATGCTGCACTAGGACAGAGGGCGGCCAGGGAGGGGTGGACACCTGTGACCCACCTCCATCCCATGGTAGCTTGCCCGGCTTTTCCCCTCCTTTCTTTGATCCCACCAGAAAAGTATCCCCAAGGGCTGGACACATTATCACCCAAGCATCTCAGCACTCTGCCTCACTGAGTAGCTAAAGCCCCAGAGGTCCTCTTGTTTGCATTAATTTGGGTTTATGAGAATTTGTTTGGGATGAGAAGTCTGCAAAGAAACCTGAGCCAGCAATGGAACTGGAAACACAGAAGACTGAGGGGAGCCTGTCCTTCCTATCACATTTCCAGGAGTCCTGAAGACCTTTCCTGAAGGTCTTTTGACTGAAGCCTTTCCTGCTTCCTCCTGTTTTCTCAGCTCTCTGACAGCCTTCATGGGATCAGAAATCCTGAGCCCTGCACACCCCATTGATCTTTCTCCTCTAACAATATTAATCACTAGGATTTAATGAGCACTCTCCATGTGCCAAGCCCTGTGCTGAATACCTATGTGTTTGCTACCATCATAGTCCCACTTGACAAATGATGAATCTGAGGCTCAACAAGTTGAAGCAGGTAGATGGTAGAGCTGAAAGTCAAACCCAGGCAGACAAACTCCAGTGGCTACCTCTGCGTTACCTGAACACAACATGCATTTTTCATGTTAGGGTCTCTAGGGCACCTGCCTGATCTCCCTGGGTAGGCTGTGAGTCTTGAGAGAAGAGTCTTTGGAATTCTTAAGTGTGAACTCCACAAGATAATTTCATTGAATCAAATCCAGCATCTTCCACCAAATGCAGGCATTTCTTATCAGATACAATTTAATCCTTGCTTGAACAGTAAAAAAAAAAATAGACCATCCTCTTGGTGGACATATCTCACTGCTAGGAGTTCTACTTTATTCTTAGCTGAGAGCCACCTCCAACTGCACTCAGAATGGTTCCCTCTTCCATGTGATAGTCCTTCACGTATGTGAAGACAGCCCTCATGTCATCTCATGGCCTTCTCTCCTCCATGCCAGAAACTCCCCTACTTCCTTCAGCTATGCCTTGGAAGGCATGTCTATCTCCTGGCCACCCTTCTCTGAACATCTTCCTGATCACCAATGAACTTTTCAAAGCCTGGTGCCCAGAAGTGAATAAGCCAGATGTGGCCTGCTCAGGCTATAACTTGTTTTCTTGTCAACAGCACCTACCATAACGGCTGACCCTCAAAATATGTAGAGTAACGGCCTAATATGTATAAGTGTCTGGGCAAATGTCAAGTGTAACCCACAGTCCATCACTAACCTTCTGAGCCTGTGCGTCATCATCTGTAAAATGGGGGTGATAGCCTCATCCTTTCCCATTTCAGAGGTTGGTAGAGAGGAACAAATGAGAAAGTA
>NW_007732446.1:62718-72184 GCF_000696425.1 Galeopterus variegatus | reverse complement strand
GGGTGATAGCCTCATCCTTTCCCATTTCAGAGGTTGGTAGAGAGGAACAAATGAGAAAGTAAGTATGGAAACTGAAAAATATAATTGAAAGCCATATGATATATTAATTTAATCTGGTCACTGTCAGAGTTAGGAGAACCAAAGTTGGCCAGCAATCTGAGGTGGAAAAAAAGGTATATCTATTCCCTAATTTTAAAAAAAAATTGTATTTCAATCAAGACCCAAAGACCCAATCAGCAGTTTGGGGGGACCAACAGTGAACTTATCCTCTCTAACCCCATCATCCTTCCATCCTTCCTTTTGGTAAGTAGTGGCCCAGCGATCCTCTGGATAACCACCCCTCTCTCACTTTCACACCATGTCAATTGAGAGGGATTAACCCCATGCCATAGCCTCAGAGGTGGACCCTGATGGGCTTTAGCCAGACAGAGCATCCCATCTTCTTGGCCATAGTGATTGGCTCCTGAATGAGCATTTGACCTATATCAGGCCAGTGAAAGTCAGGCCTAAAACTTCTCTTCAACTATCAAAGAGAGTCGCCCTCTCCTTTCTGCTGTATGTACACAAGGAAGGCTGTAGCCCATGAACTTGATAGCCATCTTGAAACTATGAGGAGAGTGCCTGCCAGAGAAGAGAGCCAACATCAGTGAGGTTGAGTCAAGAAATAGAGAAAGAAGGAAAATACTGGGCATACTGTTTGAGATTCGATCAAGCTGTACCCGAAGTAACACTAGTTCTGTACTTTTCAGTTACACAAGCCAATGAACTTTCGTATTGTTTAACCAATCTGGGTCAGATTTTCTTTTACCTGAAATCAAAAGGATTCTTCTGGGAAATATCCTCTGTAACACTGCCCACCTTTTCCCTCTTTCCTTGTGTATCTGCAGAGATAGAAATATAGGGAACAGCAGTTTGGCCATCCCCAGTCTGTAAGACTCTATGAGCATGGTGCAAACCATTTCCTTTCTTGTAAAGTAGAGATAGTNTCACTTTCACACCATGTCAATTGAGAGGGATTAACCCCATGCCATAGCCTCAGAGGTGGACCCTGATGGGCTTTAGCCAGACAGAGCATCCCATCTTCTTGGCCACAGTGATTGGCTCCTGGATGAGCATTTGACCTATATCAGGCCAGTGAAAGTCAGGCCTAAAACTTCTCTTCAGCTATCAAAGAGAGTCGCCCTCTCCTTTCTGCTGTATGTACACAAGGAAGGCTGTAGCCCCTGAACTTCTGATAGCCATCTTGAAACTATGAGGAGAGTGCCTGCCAAAGAAGAGAGCCAACATCAGTGAGGTTGAGTCAAGAAATAGAGAAAGAAGGAAAATACTGGGCATACTGTTTGAGACTCGATCAAGCTGTACCGGAAGTAACACTAGTTCTGTACTTTTCAGTTACACGAGCCAATGAACTTCCATATTGTTTAACCAATCTGGGTCAGATTTTCTTTTACCTGAAATCAAAAGGATTCTTCTGGAAAAAATCCTCTGTAACACTGCCCACCTTTTCCCTCTTTCCTTGTGTATCTGCAGAAATAGAAATATAGGGAATAGCAGTTCGGCCATCCCTAGTCTGTAAGACTCTATGAGCATGGTGCAAACCATTTCCTTTCTTGTAAAGTAGAGATAGTCGAATCTGCCATATAGAGTTGTTTTGAGGATTAAAGGAGGCAATGTGTATAAATAGCTTTGCACAGTGCATATCACATATTAAGTATGCAGCACGTTTTTCTTTTATTATCCAAAGGCACTGTCCTACTGTGTTCCCAGCCCTTCACAAAGGCTTCTGACTTGAATCATAGCAGTCATGGATGCAAAAATATACTGTTACAGGTATAAAATGAGAATTAAGATCTGGCCATGAAGAAGCCGCTTACACAGAGAGGCAAATGAAGAAAGGTTCTGAGAACCAGGTCATCCTTTTCCCTGTGAGTGTTAGTCCTGGCTCCTTGAAGCTAATGCAGTCTCCATAAAAGGCTGCCTTGTGCCATGGAACAGCTATTTTGGGGTATAGGGGTGTATAAGTCAGGGTTCTCTAGAGAAACAGAACTGATAGGAGATATGTCAATATCTAGATATATAAATATACAACCTATTTGTAAAATGAGGTATTGGCTCACATGATTATGGAGACTGGGAAGTCTCACAATCTGCCATCTGAAAGCTGAAGATCCAAGAAAGCCAGTGGAGTAATTCAGTCCAAATTTGAAGACCTGAGAACCAGAGGAGCTGATGTGTAAATCCCAGCCTGAGCACAGGAGAGGATGAGATGTGCCAGCTCAACAGTGAGGCAGAAAAAAATATACTTGACTGAGTCTACCAATTCCAATGCTAATCTCATCTGGAAACACCCCACAGACCCACCCCAAAATGATATTTAACCAGGTATCTGATCCAATCAAGTTGACCCATAAAATTAATTACCACAGGGGGCCTTTGAAAGACTCAGTAAATTTCCAGAACTTCGGTTTTACCAGCCTCTCTTCCCCTCTCACGGTGCCCCTGAAAATGCACATTTCCACCCTTCTCTAGTTGCATAAGCAACTAAGCAGTTACCACCACCCTTCAGATGGCCCTAGCCAGACAGAAAGATTGACACACTCCTCATCAGAGTACCTTGGGCTGGAGGAGCCTGTGCAGCCCAGGGCCATGATGCTAATACTGCTCTGCCCCTCCTTCTTTTAGAGCAGCTCGCCCTTCACCTTGGGAGAGGCCTCAAGTCCACAGATGTCTCCACCATGCTTCCTGCCCATCCCAACAGTTCTCCTCTCCTCCAGAGGCCTCTTCTGGTACCCAAGACAGACATTAATAGTCTCTGCATAGATCGCTGGACACTTCACTAGATACCACCTGGCACAGTGCACTTCTAGAGGTGTCTAACTTACCTCTTGGGGACAGAGACCGTGTTCATGTATTTTTAAAAGTGCCCAACATTATAGGTGCTTTAAAAATAAATAAAGTTTAAATATACCTTAACATCCTAAAGTCACCAGTTTCAGAGTCTCAGTAAACCCTCTCTCTCTCCCTCTCTCTCTCCCTCCCTCTCTCCCTCTCTCTCTCTCTCTCTCTCTCTCTCTCTCTCTCTCTCTCTCTCTCTCTCTCTCATATCATTATCATCATCATCATCATCACCATCATCATCATCACCAAAGCCACATTTATTTGGGCTTCCCAGAAAACTGCTTTCTTGCCAGCTCTGCCTGAAAACATCTCTTTCAATTTCCATTTGCTTTAACCTAATATGCAAAGAGTATGGATTAACTAAACTACTTAACTTTACTGAACTACTTGACCAAATCTAACTCTTAACTCTTCTACAGAAGATGTTCATCCTTGTCTGTTCATTTAAATCTTCTCTGCGACCTTAGAAAATAGAATCGGTAATGAGGTCTGCTTTTAATCAACTATGAAAATTTTCTCCTCAAGTCTGCAGACAAAAGAGAGGGAGAGAGAAAGGGAAGGAAGAAAAGAAGGAGGAAAGAAAGAAGAGGAAAAGAAGAAGGACATGGAGGGAATTTTTTTCTTGAACACTAATGTTTGATAGATGGTTAATAAAAGTACATCATTTCTGAGACTATATATTTCAACAAACACACTCTCACATAGCCAATCATAATGATTTAAATGGTGTCTGCTTTCATGTTGACAAATAATAAGGTTAATAATTTTTTAGGAAGTTGTCAAGCAAGCTTTCAACAAACACACTCTCACATAGCCAATCATAATGATTTAAATGGTGTCTGCTTTCATGTGGACAAATAATAAGGTTAATAATTTTTTAGGAAGTTGTCAAGCAAGCGGGCAGTGATACAGATAGAAGAACACATTCTGGGATAGCATCATCCAATGACTCCAATCTCAGAAATTCCAAAACTAGAAAAATTGAGGGGTGGATTTTTAGTCTGAATTTAGTTTATATGGAAAAGAGAACAAAGTTTGCTGCCTTTGGGAGACTATGGTTCTACCCTTCCACCAGGTGCTTATCTTCCAAGAACTGAAATTCAGATCCAGATGGCCAACACAATGGTCCACACTTGCCTTAATCATAGGGCCCTCCTGGTAAAAGAAACTACTCAGAGAAACATGTAATTGATGTGAAATGAAGAAGCCTTACCTTTTGTAGGAACTAGCTCCCCAACCGTTGAGAGCAAGTGGCAAAGGGCCTCTCCATTTCCAAGTTGGGGTTGGCAGGGAAGTGCCCTTACCCACTGCAGACTGATAAAACATGCCACCAGCCTGGGAATTTACCACAAAAGATGCCCTTTCTACACTAATTGTTAGGAGAATTCAGGGCAAGCTTTGTAATTAGTTCTTTGGTTGTTGGTTGTTTTTGTTTCTAAATGAAAGAGTTTGGGTTGTTGATTTTGGCTGTTGGGGTTTTTTTTAAGCAACTCAGGATGAGAAAGTTCAGACTCAATTTTAAGCTTATAAACTCTTCTAAACTAAGTAATTCACTAAATGGAAAAGGCAAACACCTGTAACCAGCCCAACACTGGACTAGTTTGTATTTTATGGAGCCAAAGACAGCAGGACATCAGGGTGTGTGGCGAGATGCAGAGATTTAAATTGTAACTGATGTTGATGGAACCAGAATCTAGGTCACCGCCTCTTACCCTGAGAGATGCAACAAACTTAACAAACACAATCTCCTGTTCAGAAAGGCCTGAGCTTTCTGCTGTCATAGGGAGCATTTCCCATTCAACAAGCAGTATTTGAACTGCATTTATATAGTTGTGGAGATAAATAAGGAAAACACATGCTATGTGATGAGGAAAACACATGCTATGATGAGCTGGCAGACAGCAAGGCCCAAGCCAACTTTATGGACAATGACAGTTCATGGCATGTGAGATATATGCTCCAGGAAACAGGCAAAATGCTATGACACCTATGGAAAAAATATATATATGGTAGCATTCCAGAGTGGAGAAAAGAATACTGACACAGAACATGTCCAATGTATTACAGTTGTAATCGTTCCAATGGTGTAGTATTGGCACTGAAATCAACAAAAGAGATCAATGGAATAGAATTAGCAGTCCAGAAAGGGACCCATGTGGGAATTGAGTGTGCAATAAAGATGACACTTCAAATTGGTAGGGAAAAGATTCAATACATGTGTCAATTTGCTATCTACTCAGGAAAAGTTAAATTTAGGTCATATGCCCAACACCATAAACAAAAATGAATTCTGGGAGGTTTAATGAACTAAATGCATAAAAAACATATAAGTAATTAAAGAAACTTTATTTTTTAATGTTCTATAATCTTGGGGTGGGGAAAAGGTATCAGATGAAACCCAGAAGCTATCACAGAACAAGATTGAGTGATTTGGTGACCATTTTCTTACATTTTTTAAGTTTGAATATAACAAGTATAATAATGCAAGTTAGCTTTTACTGTTAAAATTAAATTCTTAAAACTAGTGTATGAGATAGAATAACCCTTACTGATGAAGAAATTGAGGCTTGTAGAAAGAGAGACTTGGAGCTCAGGCAGGGACATCCAGGAGAGGGAGGGGATGCTGCTAAGAGCCCCCTCCCCAGTGCACGAGCCACGACCTCCCACATTTTGCTCAAAATAACTCTCTGAAATCAGGGCTGAGAAGGAATAAAAACGTGTGTTATACTCTGTACTTTTTAAAGTACAGTATTTTCTCCCTTGGTACCTAACTCGGTCCCCAGAGCCGCCTGGTGCAGTGGGAACACAAGGTGGCCAAGATCATCTCCATTTCACAGACAAGGAAATTTAGGTCTGACAGTAGGTTACTAGACCTGATCACAAGCTTGTGGAGCAGAAATGTGGCTGGACTCCAACATCTTTTGTTCCTGGTTAACAGTTTTCTTCGTTCCATCCTGCTGTCTCTCTGGAATGCCTGCCAATGTTTTGGTACCTTCCACAGTAAGCAGCAAAACACCTATGGTTACCAGACATTTAAATGTAAACTTGCACATTTGACAGAATAAGAATCAAATCCTTCCTGGAAGAAATCCAGAGAGCGGGCTGCATACCCCCACCTTCTAGCTCTGTGGTTAATTCCGCAGTTAGTGTTGCTGATAAGCCAGCTTTCAATTAATTGTCGAAAGGGAAATGTTTCAGCAGCATTTCTGGGAGTGGGTGGGAGGGAGGAGATGGCTGGGGGCTGTAGGTGGGAGCAAGAAGAAGTCAGGATCCCCAGTTGGTGCTAACTATTCATCTCATTGTGTCTCAACTCGGTTAATCCCTCTGTACTCACTCTTCCCGTGACACTTCAACAGAGTCTAACAACTGATTAAACAAGCAGGTCAAGTGTGTGTATATATTCCCTGTAAGGGTACAGGCAGTTCTGCTTAATTTATAATCATTTTTATTTCATTGAAAGACTCAGACAGTGTCATAAGGTACTATTAATGTAAGTGCTGTATGGCATAGATTCACTTTATTGGAGATAATGGAGAGAGACGGTCTCTAACAGAAGATTCACTACGGAGGGCCCTTTCCACTGGAGTGACGATCAGGCACAGTGTCATGAGATGGCATCATATAATGGGCCGTGATCTCAACATAATTATGTTTTATGGGTTTTAAAGTGATCTCCTTCCCTGGAGCCTGCCACTAGCGGCTTTCTCAAGGTGATTGACCGTGTCAGCACAGGGCGGTTCACTACTGATTGCTGCAAAACAGGAAGAGAGGCTGGGCCAGAGCCCTCTAGCCACAGAGCTAGAAAGGCCAACTCCAAAGTAGGGCGATACAAAGGCCGTAGCTCGGCTCAGGTCACTCAGGCTGCCGTCAGACCCACCTCTGCCGTGGATGTCAGTCAAGTTTCATACTCTGTGGAGATAATTTACTTGCAAAATGGAGAAAAATCAAAGAATCTGCCTCTTTGTGTTGTATGATCATTGAGTAAGAAAGTGTATATGGCACATAAGAAGTGTTCGGTAAATGTTAAATATTATTATCATTACTTACTCTATATTTTAGACTGCAAATCTCAGCATACTTGACAGGCTAAAAAAAAAAGGGCAGTAAATTCGCATACCTTATTTTTTTCTCAATGATGAAACCACAGCTAATATGTTTCATCTTACAAGACTTTATGAAACAGGGATGTACTTCTAAACATTTGCACAATACGTTTTTGTTTTACTCTATCAGACAAACCGACAATATATCCACATATGCTGCATGCTAACTGTTTGTAGACTAGATCCACACACTTTTTCATGATTTTCCTTCACTGTTTTCACCTTCACACGTGTGGCCAGTTGTTTCCCTGGATCTTTTGAAGGTTCACAAATGGGCTGGATATCTTCCCTCGACTCTTGCAGAGCTCTCTGTCTTCTTCACCCTGCTGTCTGATGAAGGACTACAGGCTCCCATGCCCTCTGTTTCCCCAGCCCAGGGAAGAGGCTAAGGTCAGGGCATGAATCCCCTCGCTCCTTCACTAGGCTGATGCACCCCACAGCATAGGCACGTCTCCTCTCAAGGAGCTCTTCCCTACATGTCACACTCCTTCCGTGTTCCCTGCTCCCTCCTCTTCTCCCTTAGGATTAAGAGTAATAATGAGATAGAAGGTGCTCAGACACGTCTCCTCTCAAGGAGCTCTTCCCTACATGTCACACTCCTTCCGTGTTCCCTGCTCCCTTCTCTTCTCCCTTAGGATTATGAGTAATAATGAGATAGAAGGTGCTCAGGTTTCCTGGGTTTGGGTTTCAAGCCACTCCTCAAGGTCTCAGGCCCCTCTCCTATGCCCTCCTCTAGAGGAAAGTTACTGTTGCTTATTAGACTACTTTTGGCACCAAAGCAGGGAAATTGAGACTGCAAGGAGCTGGCTTATGCAAATCCACTGCTCTCCTATGCCCTCCTCTAGAGGAAAGTTACTGTTGCTTATTAGACTACTTTTGGCACCAACGCAGGGAAATTGAGACTGCAAGGTGCTGGCTTATGCAAATCCACTTGCTGGGCATGCTCAGTAGAGAGGGCTTATATAACCCTAGTAGTCAGTGGAGCATGCTCAGTAAGGTGAAATTTATCCTTTGAGTGACCTTCCAGTAGAGGTGCTAAAGAGCACAGAATATTCTTGACTTTGGTGCATCTGATGGAATTTTACCAAGGAACATGCCCTAAAAGGAGACCAACTGAGCACGTGTAAGACTATGTTACATAATAGGGAACCACCCCTTTAGTTGAATATTCATTGCATAACATGAATATGTATTAGATAGAGAAACCATAAAGTTCAATCCCAGTAGAAGGTGGAGTTGTTGCTTACTTTACTGTGCCAATATACTTTGCTGGCCTGAGGTGTGTATGCTTTATTTTTGTATCACTTACTTTCAGCAGGTGGCTGCTGACTCTCTCAAGCCAGCCCACGCTCTGTACTGAACTTTAACTGTGTATATCTTACTTTTGTATTAAACATGGTGTGGGCCCTGCTCAGTCTCTGGAGCTGGGCTGCACTCTCTCTGTGAAATCTGTATCTCTTATTCGTTAAACCTGTTCTCACTTTCTACTGTGACTCTGCTCTTGAATTCTTTCCTGTGGCAGAGTCAAGAACCCAGAAAGAGGACGGGATGGGTTGAGGATGGCTATCTGGCCTCCTCAGACCCTCTCCTGCAACATCAATAACAGCTCCCCCTGCAGCTGGTTCCAGATTGCCCTGCACCCCATTCACACAGCTGCAAGTAGTCACTTCCTGAATTAACCTAATTATGTTTACTGTCTGTTACACTTTGCTTTGTCATATGTCAACAAATTTATAGTCCTATAATTATGATTCTCGGCTCTTCCCTTTCTTTTTGATATAAGATCTCTATTATATTAGTCAGCTTTCTTTTGATTGAAAATGACAGGAACTCAATTCAAACCAGTAAAAATATTTAAAATAATAAAAAGCAGTGTGATCTCCAGGCATAGATCCAGGGACCCAAAGTCATAGGGACCCTGTTTCCCTCTCCATTTCTTTTTCTTTTCTTTTCTTTTTTTTTTTTTTGACATTTTGTTGAAACATAATTGACTATACATATTTAGAGGGTACAGACTTGCATATCAATATCTGTGTACAATGTGTGGTAATCAAATCAGGATAATTAATATACTCATGTTTACAAAATGTAGTCAATCTTTGTGACCCTTAACCAATTTCTGGCTAACCCTCCTCCCTTCCTCCTTTCCCACCTCTCTAGTAATCATACTTGTCTTCTCTTTTTATTGAAAGTTCAATATATTATTGTGATTGTTGTTTCTTTTTTCTTTTCTTTTCTTTTGTTTTCTTTTAGCTCCCACATATGAGTGAGGACATGTGGTCACCCCTTTAGTTGAATATTCATTGCATAACATGAATATGTATTAGATAGAGAAACCATAAAGTTCAATCCCAGTAGAAGGTGGAGTTGTTGCTTACTTTACTGTGCCAATATACTTTGCTGGCCTGAGGTGTGTATGCTTTATTTTTGTATCACTTACTTTCAGCAGGTGGCTGCTGACTCTC
>NW_007732446.1:60217-62691 GCF_000696425.1 Galeopterus variegatus | reverse complement strand
TTTGTGACCCTTAACCAATTTCTGGCTAACCCTCCTCCCTTCCTCCTTTCCCACCTCTCTAATAATCATACTTGTCTTCTCTTTTTATTGAAAGTTCAATATATTATTGTGATTGTTGTTTCTTTTTTCTTTTCTTTTCTTTTCTTTTCTTTTAGCTCCCACATATGAGTGAGGACATGTGGCATTTCTCTTCCTGTGCCTGGCTTATTTCACTTCACATAATTTGCTCTAAGTTCATCCATGTTGCTGCAAATGGCAGAATTCCACTCTTTTTTATGGCAGAGTAGTATTCTATTGTGTATATATAACATGTTTCCCTTATCAAGTCATCTGTTGATGGACATTTAGGTTGGTTTCAACTCTTGGTGACTATAAATAGAGCTGCGATAAACATGGGAGTGCAGGTATCCCTTCAACCTGATGATTTCCATTCCTTTGGGTGTATACCCAGCAGTGGGATTGCTGGATCGTACGGTCGTTCTGTCTGTAGTTGTCTGAGTAACTCCACACTGCTTTCCATAATGGCTGCACTAATTTGCAGTCCCGCCAACAGTGTAAGACGGTTCCCCTTTCTCCACATCCTCTTCTTATCTCTGCTTTCCTAGGTATAGAATTCTCCTTCAGCAGGTTTGTCTAGATGGTGTCAAAGATGGCCACCAACACCCATGGGCTTAAATCATCCTCACAGAACTAATTTCGGTAAAAAGATAGTGCCTCTCTTCCAGAAGTTCCAACAAAAGTCCTGGGAGGGCTCTGATTGTCCCGTGTGATTGACATGCCCAGAGGGACAGTACTCTGATTGAACAGGTGTGTGATCAAATGCCTGGAAGCCAGAGAATGAAATGAGCCCAGCTGGACTATGGGGACTAAGAATAATGGGGAAGATGCAGTTCTCTAAAGAGAGGACAGTCTGAGAAAAAAAAATGCATATAACTCTAAAGCCATAAACTCTTTCTTGATAACTCTGGCTTCACCAAATGACCCCCAAAGTCCTCAAAACTGCATGGAGCTACTCTCCCCTTCTTCATGCTCTTCTCCTAGACAAGAGCTGCCCTGCTCTCCTGCACAGAAAAGACCACCAAAGGACCATTCTGTGTGAGCACAGAGTCCAAGTGACTTGCATTCTTCAGCAAGGCAGCTGGTGAATTTGGGTACACGAGGATTGAGCCTACCTCTCCAGGATGGTACGCTTTCAGGACCAGAGCTGATTCCTAGGGCTCCTCTAGTGCCCAGGAGACCTCCTGGGGCCCACGCTCAGGAACCAAGAATGAAGGAAGAAGAAACGGTTACTGCAGCAGTCCTTCCAAGGAAAAGACTCTTTAGAAGAGTTTAGTTGAATGTAAAACTCAAAGGACACAGGAGATAGAGAAAGTCTAAATGATGACCAAATGACAATATTACCTTCCAGTGACCAGGTGCCCAATGGTCTGGATTCATGGGACCATGCCATGTGCCAGCCACTGTGCTGGTTCTGGGGTACAGTGGAGTGGAAGTCAGCCACGGTACCTACTCTCACTGAGTGTACAGTCAGAGAATCAAACAAGCAAAGAGGATGACATGGGATAAGCACAATGATAGGGGACTCTCGGGTGGTGTGGAAATACACGTGGGACATCTAACAGGTAGAAGGAATCAGTGAAGACTTTTCAAGGGAATAATATCTAAGCCAAGACCTAAGGGGAAGGAAGAGTTTGTCAGCAAGTGCAAAGGCCTGGAAGGAAGAAAGAGCAGGGAGCATGAAGGAAAATCGAGTCTAGTCTTCATTCACTCAAGGAGTGTTTATTGAGGGCTGCTACGAGACAAGACCAAGAGGGCAGTAGTGAGCAGGCCAGACACCTTCAGGGAGTTCAGAGACAATAATAAGGAATCCAATCACAGGCTGACACTGTTAGTGGAGAATCCTGTGATGAGAGAGAGCACATAAAGAGAAACGTGGGTGAGTGCGCACACAGTAAGACAGTGGGGAGGGAACACTTATGCCAAAGCCTAAAGGATGGCAAACAGCAGCCTTTGTCAGCACTAAGGAAGGAACCTTCCAGAAAGAGGACACAGCAAGAGCAAAGCCTGGAGGCAGAGAGGGCTTAGTCTACTTGAAGAAGAGAGAATAAGCCAACATGAAGAAGAGAGAGGTGCCAATGTGTGTGGAGTGCAGGAGGGAAAGAGAGAGGGGCTTGAGGTGCGGTGGGCGGGCTGATCTCAGGTGTGGCCAAGAGGACCAGGTAGGGATTTCATTCCAAGTGCATGGGGGCCTTTGGGGGACTTTCAGTGGGGAATGATATGATTCGGTTTAGACTTTAGGAAGATCTCTCTAGTGCTTGGTAGAGAAGGGGTTTTAAGGGAGATCGGTAAGGATGTTATCTTAATGGCAAAGGTAAGAAATGACAGTGGCTTGAACAAAGTTGGTGAAGAAGTGGAGGAATCTGAAATTTCCTAGGTATTTCCAGCAATACCTTCAGTATCAGATGAGAGAAAAG
>NW_007732446.1:57838-59430 GCF_000696425.1 Galeopterus variegatus | reverse complement strand
CAGAAGCTCTACTAAGGAACTGTATTTTTATTGTGAAGGCAGCAAAAAGCCCATAGATGAAAAAAAAGCCCATTGTTGTTGCTGTTTTTGTTTTCATTCTTATCATTGTTGTTTTAGAAATATCACTTTGGAGCTCTCGTGAGAAAGGGGCAGGAATGGGATGAAGGAAACTCTGGGGAGGGTGCTGATGTGCCAGCGCGGGCCCTCTGGGGTCCATAGGGGTGGGTTGCTGATATCGTCTCTGTAAGTCAAGCCCCATGCCTCTTCCTGTGACATCAGAGAGTATGAAGTGCACTTAGCACCTGGGAACCTGCCAGATGGTTCATGTGACTACACATTTGGGGACTGAGAATAGAGGCTAGGTCCTTTCAGTGTCTCCACTCCCACCCTCAGCAACTGCAGAATTCCATCTTCTAGCAAGCCACAAATGACTGCCCTTTCCTACCATGTCTGACTGTACTTAAACTCCCCCAGGAAGCACCAAGAAAAAGGTCATGCACAGTAAGCTACTTGGAGAAGAGGGTAATGCTCTTAAGCTAATTTCAAGTTTCAATTCCTTATTGTATTTTCTTGAACAATTGAATTTCCCTTTTTAAAAAATCACATTAATTAAACACTGTACTCCTGCTCCCAGCAGTCTGATTATCACAGCCATATAATCTGTTAAAAGAACTGGATTAAAATGTGTATTTTAACACGTGGTTTGCTAGGACACCGTTTCTTAAGTGCCCAACATTTGCTAATTGAAGAAAAAAAGAATGGCCATTACTTCTGGCCTAAATATTGCCTGAAAATAAGCAGCCAAGTCATCTCCTCTCATGACACTCCTCTCCATCACTGCTACAGAATCCAACTTCCACCAACACTGAAGAGTCTGCAGAGTTTGTTATGAAGATCAATCCCCAGCCCTGACACCACCACCAAGCCCCAATTCCAGCTATCAGGTGTTTTCACGTCTTGCAAGGTACAGAGGTTAAGGGCATATGCACACTTGAGCCTTGGCCCCACTACTTATCTCTTCAGGCTTTAATTACCACAAAGCATTGGTGAATTATGAGTTAACATATTTGCACACTTAGAACACTGCCTGGAACGTAGTAAGAGCTGTCGAAGTATTTGCTGTCATCATCATCATCATCATCATCATTTCTACTGCTGTCAGAGGCTTTCTCAGGAAAGGTTCTAATTGGTCACCTACTCTGCAGTGTGAATTTCTGCAGTGAAGGCCTAACCTTAATGGTGAAACAAAATGATTTCAGGCTGAAGGGAGGTGGAGAGAAGGCCCCAGGAGAGTGAGTTTTTCTTCCTAAGGGAAGTTTCTGGGATGAGTTATGATCCCTAGCACAGAGCAAGCCTGGCCTGCTCCCTGTTGTCCCCCTCCCCAGAGGAGCCAGCCTCAAACAGGGCTACCTGGTGACCTGGAGTTGAGGCTCCTGCAAAGCAGGGACCTTGGAGGGGAAGTGAGATTGAGAAATGTTCAATTCTCTCTGATTTTGCAACCAGAAAATCTGGAAAGCATTTATTTAATTTCAGCATACATGTATGTTTTATGTCATCTGGGGAGAAGATATCTACATGCACACACACACACA